>NW_026731979.1:0-108614 GCF_028476545.2 Physella acuta | reverse complement strand
ACACTGATTCGAAAAAAGTTCTTTTAGGGTTGGGCTCCCGGCAGTCCTCCCAAGGTGAGTTCCAAAACGGAACTTATCTGTTTTAAGCTTGACTGTCTTTAGTAAAGTTAAACTTTTAAAACGTCTATACTGTATGATTATGTAACGATTTTTTTGGTTTATGAAAAATAAAATGTTATAAATAATATAGATTCAAGCCTAAAATTGTTATATATGAATCCTTTAGGAGAGAGTGAAAAATATGAAAAGACAATTAATTAGATGTTTAATTTACGACTGTATATTGTCTACTAACATTAATTAAGTATTGCAATCTATATGGGCTACTGATGTATTTTTCTTTCAACTTGATAATGCTAAAAAAAACTATCAAACTATTCGTTTAGATCTTAAGCTCTATATAATTTTTACAATAGCAAGTAATAACTTTATTTATATGTAAGCGGTCAACCAAAGGTAAAGGAATTTGAAACAAATGTAACGTTAAGCAATGAATTATCTCCCATTTGGAAACCCAAATACCAAAATTTTATTCAAGGGAAATAGCTTCCACAAGAATAGCTAAATTAACCAAGTGTAACTAAGACATGCTTGAAAAACACAATAAAACGCTCTAAATTTCATTACGTTACCATTATATCAAATTTTTTATATTGGCTATGTAACCTTGTAAAAAATTATATTGAATACTCATTGAATACTTAACTGTAGGTTTTGTTTGAAAGTCTAAAAACGGTAGCTTTATTACAACACACTTTCATTCAATTTCGATGACATTCTGTTAGTCACATCTCTTCACATATGCAACTACATAAAATTTTGGATCCCCTTAAATAAAGGGACGCCTTTCTAAAAATCAAACACGGGTAACTGTTTTAGACATTGCTAGAATTGTTGATTAACTATAAAAAAAAATTACAATTTGAAAAAAAAAAAACGAAATTTACGGTTAGTTATAAATTCCATCCTATTTAATATTATTATATTAATTCTTTAAGAGTGTTAATATAGATTCCTAAAAAACTAAAGATTTTTCAACTAGAGAACGCCTACTTTTCTTTGTAGCGTGTTCCGTACTGAATTGAAATCATTTAACTTACGATAAACTCGACTACTCGATATACTCTACTACATTAACAACACATATCAAACTTCGATACCTAAACATAACTAGACTCGATGCTCCAGAACTACGACACCAACTCGTTTAACGTCACCAAGCTCTACAATCGATACTCCAAATCAACAACGATTTCACTGGACCTACTACTACACCTTAACATTCAATATAATTCGATACCTTAATACCACAAGAATTAATTCTCCCAAACTCCAGAACTACGATACTTTATCACCTGCATTCTCATTTCTCTATTACCAATCAGATTCCACTAGATCTTCAACTACAAAAAAGGCCGAATAAAAATTATGACATTTTAACACTTCGAAACTTTATACCTACGAAACCATATCAGCAACAGCCTTCCGCCTTTACTCCCAAATCTAAACGATTCATCAAATCTTACCAAACAAGTACCATACTTTGAACACCCCGTCATTACAAAACTCTGTACACCAGGAAATATTGCTAATTCAAAGTAAGAGAAAGACTTACAAAGCCGAATGTTCGAATTTTAAATAATGAACTTATTTTCTAATCGTTTTCTACATAGAATAATGTGACACCAAATTTAAAAGGCAAAGTGGCTGGTAAAAAGCGCCCCGACCTTTCCAAATTATGGATTTGGGGTTGCATTTTCACCATAGCGAATAAATATATGCCTATATAGACCTAATTTTGGGGTGGGGGGGGGGGCAAAATTAGTAGTTTGTCCTTGGTTCTACCAATAGATCTCTACTCCTTTATACGAGTTATTAATTATTAGATACTTTTTTATAATAGCGATTTAACATTTTGCGCCCCCCCCCCCCCCCTAGGGACCGCCTAGTTCGCCTTACAGGTAGCCCCGGCCCTGGCCGGCGGTTAGTAAAGGTCTGTTAGTCATCATTAGCTAGTCGGTGGTTAGCAAGGATCTGCTTGTAGGCCTTAACTAGCCGGAGTTTTCTAACTAGCTGATGGATAGCAAAGGTCTGTTAGTTGTCATTAACTAGCCGGTATTTCACCGGGGTCTGCTAATTATCCCTAACTAACCTGTGTTTGGCATTGGACTGTTAGTAGTCTCTAACTAGCTAGTGGTTAGCAGATGTTTAATAGTGCTTCATAACCATTCCGGTGGTTAGCAAGGGTCTACCACATTTTTTCCCAATGACTTCTATTTGACTAATTCCTTCGTGGCCCCTGAGAAACAAAGGGCAGCACACCTCTCCACAGGACTCTGTTTTGAACGGCTCTTTTTATTTGCGCCCATATAAGCCCGGCAGCCATTGCTTCATCCAGAGGCGTAGCGACCCCTCCCGGCGCCCGGGGACAAACTTTCGATTTGCACCCCCCTCGAACTTTTCATTTGCACCCCTCCCCCCTCAAACTTTCGATTTGCACCCCCCTCGAACTTTTCATTTGCACCCCCCCTCAAACTTTCAATTTGGCGCCCCCCTAAGGTCGGCGCCCTGGGACATATGTCCCCCCCCCCGCTACGCCTCTGGCTTCATCATCTACTGTCCTCCGTTTTTCATATAGTTATCTACAATTTCAAAATTTCCACTATGGTTTAACTAGGAATGCATTCGATGTTTTGATTTTAAATTGGAATCTGGTAAAAGGGAGGAGGGGTGGGGGTGAATAAGAGAAGGGGGGGGGGTCATTGGGAGCCACCGCGGGAGAGTAAAGAAGAGTAAATTATTCATCAAGTTAGATCAAATGTATTAAATGTTTAAAAGAAAATATCACCAGTAATCATAGACAGACACTAACGAACATGGGTATGGGGTGACACCAATAAACATGGGAATGGGGTGACACCAATAAACATGGGAATGGGGTGACACCAATAAACATGGGAATGGGGTGACACCAGTGGCGGAACTAGAAAAAAAAGGCTCCCCCGCAAAGAAAAAATTAGGGCCCCCTATATATATACATATATTTACATATATATATAAATATATATATATATATATATATATATATATATATATATATATATATATATATATATATATATATCCTAACTGAGTAATTTAGTCTACTTCATTGCAATAAATAACCATTCTGAGAGAACAAACAAAAAAAACTCATCTTGTGTTACAAAAGTATTATGAATAAGCTGGTCAAAAATATATAAATACGTTAGCTTGATTCGTGAATGGTTTCTCGCGTTATGTTTATTTTTTTCATTTTTGGCTTTTATAATATCAATTTTGAAAACATTGATTTTTATATCTATACTATTGTATAGTATGTCTTATTTAAATAACAATTCAGAGAATCAATTGCATTTTAATAGACATAGTACAAAACTATTTAAATGAGCTTCGTGGGCATCCCTATTTTAAAAAAGGGCAGTAAGTCATGGAAGTAGTGGGAATGTTTACCTACTTTTCAAACTATAGCTCTTGTAGATTTTAAAATATTTTTCTACGCAACAAACTCTGCTATAGTAGACCTGTTGTTTTTTTTTTTTTTTTTTTTTTTTTTTTTGCAAAACCACTTTCAAGATGCATGAAAAACATAATTTTTGAAAAAAAAATTCAATGTTTTTTGGTCGGAACTGGGCCCCTAAACGTCCTGGCCCCCCCCCCCCCCCCGCATTGCGGGGTCTGGCGGTATGGTAGTTCCGCCCCTGGGTGACACCAATAAACATGGGAATGGGGTGACACCAATAAACATGGGAATGGGGTGACACCAATAAACATGGGAATGGGGTGACACCAATAAACATGGGAATGGGGTGACACCAATAAACATGGGAATGGGGTGACACCAATAAACATGGGAATGGGGTGACACCAATAAACATGGGAATGGGGTGACACCAATAAACATGGGAATGGGGTGACACCAACGGACATCGGAATGGGGTGACGCCAACTAACAGGGGTATGGAGTGACACCAACGGATATGGGTATGGGGTAACACCAATAAAAATGGGAATGGGGTGACACCAACAAACATGGGAATGGCGTAACATCAATGAACATGGGAATGGGGTGAAACCAACGGACATGGGAATGAGGTGACTTGAATGCGCAACTAGGCGATGATAGCTTTCTAGCTTTTCTGAACTCTAGAGTTCGAGAGTTCTCATCTCTTGCCCGCACTAAGTCGTCTGGGTAACGAGTAACTCGAGCCAATCAAATAATTTGTGCAAATTTTTCCCAGAGTAAATTCCCCCCCCCCCCCTCTTTCGCTACTCGCTACCAGTCAGTAGTCAAGTCAACCTCTAATGATTTCATTCTCTCGCCAAGTCGGAATTACCCAGGCCCAAACCGTGGTGTAATGGGGGATAGGCTGTTGGGGTCTGGGTAGAATTCGGAAAGTGAGCGGAAAAAATGGGGAGGGGACTTGGCAAGGGCATTTGTTTTGTATGGGCTGGGGGATATTGCTTGTTGGTAATAGATATTAATGGTAAGGATTAAGGTTTTTGTTTGCACTGGGCTTATGGTTTGAAGCGATTGTGTTTTGTGGGTATGGATCACGGGAGACTAACACATATATATATATATATATATATATATATATATATATATATATATATATATATATATATATATATATATATATATATATGCTGACCGCACCATCATTTCATAGTGCTGACTACACCATTCTTTCATAGTTCTGACCACACCATCCTTTCATAGTGCTGACCACACCATCCTTTCATAGTGCTGACAACACCATCCTTTCATAGTGCTGACCACACCATCCTTTCATTGTGCTGACCAAACCATCCTTTCATAGTGCTGACAACACCATCCTTTCATAGTGCTGACAACACCATCCTTTCATAGTGCTGACCACACCATCCTTTCATTGTGCTGACCAAACCATCCTTTTATACGCCAAGATCACAGAACTCTAATTTATTTGCCCCAATGGACTGCCAAGTTGGAAAGGGTAACTTTTCCCCCATACATTTTATTTTGTTTACTGTCACGCATGACTGAATGAGCCAAACAAAGCAACACGCACATGTAGCGGTAGTTTAACTAGGTCGGTGTGTTGCAGGGTGCGAACATGTATTTGACACCTTTGCACTGGATTTTGTAAACTGCAGGTGCATGAAGTGTGTATCAAAATAGGGGACCATTCAGGAGACAATTTCCGTTTTGTCAAACAAAATTGATGCGATTGAGGCAATATAAAAATAATTGAGGCAATATAAAAATAATTGAGGCAATATAAAAATAATTGAGGCTATATAAAAATAATTGAGGCAATATAAAAATAATTGAGGCAATATAAAAATAATTGAGGCAATATAAAAATAATTGAGGCAATATAAAAATAATTGAGGCAATATAAAAATAATTGAGGCAATATAAAAATTATTAAGGCAATATCCAATTAATTGAGGCTATATTCAAATCATAGATCAAATATCTAAACCATTATGGCAATATCTAAATCATTGAGGCATTATCCTAATCACTGAAGAATTATCCAAATCATTTACTCAATAACTAAAACATTAAGGCTATATCTAAATCATTGAGCCAATATCTAACTCATTAAGGCAATATCTAAATCATTGAGCCAATATCTAACTCATTAAGGCAATATCTAAATCATTAAGGCAATATCCAAATCATTGAGCAAATATCTAACTCATTAAGGCATTATCTAAATTATTGAGGCATTATCCAAATCGTTGAGGCAATATCCAAAATCATTAAGGCAATATCTAAATTATTGAGGCATTATTTAAATCATCGAGGCAATATCCAAAAGCATTAAGGCAATATCTAAATTATTGAGGCATTATCCAAATCATTGAGGCAATATCCAAAATCATTAAGGCAATATCTAAATTATTGAGGCATTATTTAAATCATCGAGGCAATATCCAAAAGCATTAAGGCAATATCTAAATTATTGAGGCATTATTTAAATCATCGAGGCAATATCCAAAAGCATTGAGCCAATAACCAAATAATTCAAGCAACAACTAAACCATTTAGGCAGTATCTAAATTATTGAGGACAAATCTAACTCATGGAAGAAACAAGCGTATCTGAGTAGCGATTTCTAATTCAAGGAGACAATATAAAAAAAATCAATATCTAAGAAGGATGGCGGCGAAATTGTTATCTTCAAAAGCAACATTTTCTAACCATCATCTTCAGTTCCCGTTGTTGGATGGGTAAACACGGCACATAACGTTTGATCAAACCATCCAGTTCAACTCGGTCCAGTTGCCACGTAATGTCATCCCACCATTAAATAACACAACTCTTATTATCAAAAAACCATACCAATAAAAGTCTTGCAGTGGCGTCACTAGGTGGGGTGTCACCCCGGGCTGGAACTGGGGGGTGTCAACCTTCCATAAATTTGCATTTTCGGTTTGGTGTCACCGAGACCCTACTATTGTTTTTATCTCAACTATATATGTAACGAATTTTCCACTAGTATCACCCTTTTAATAACCTCACAAACCCCATTCCCCTCGGCGTACTCACACCCCTCCCCCCCCCCCCCGCTCCCGCCTAGTGACGCCACTGACATCTTCCATACAAAAATATCTAAGTACAAAACAAATGCCCAACCACGCAGTACAGTGTAACTAAACCAAACTGAACAAGAACGACAACAAAACAACACCACACACACAAAAATACTGCATAAAGAAATTGTTCAAAAATAGCATCAGGGTAAACCGGGTAACTCCCAGCGAATAACCTCTGAACTTTACCGTTAAATAACCTTTCATTAGCTAATGCTCCTGATCTACTTTTTTTAGCCCACTCACAGAATTAACGAGCTCTTTTGATTCCAAATTTTTCCCTCAATGTTATTTTTCTTCTCTTTTAAATAAATCCAAACCTTTTTTTGGGGTTTGGTCTTGTACTAAGTCATGTAGAAAACAATCGCCCCCTGTATTTTCTGTTCCCAACCCACTCACCATAGCCTTGGTTTGAAGGATTAACCCAAATAATGTTCTAATGCTAATCACCAGTGGGTTTTTTTTTTTTTATTTGTTACTAGCAGAGTTTCTTCCATGCATCTCTTCGGGTCCCCGAAAAAATTCTACCCCCCCCCCCCCCCCCGAACGAAATGAAATGTATATTATTTTTATAGAAAATATTTATTTTAACAGTGTCCGCCCCCCCCCCCCCCGAAGAAAGTCTACCGCCCCCCCCCCCCCCCCCGATAATTTCAAGTGCCCCCCTCCCCCCGGAGAAAAAAAGTCTGGAAGAAACACTGGTTACTGGGTCATGGGTTCGCCGGTGTGTGAAGAATTGTAAATTCTCTGTGGAACCACTAGTTTAAGGAGTTTGGTACTCATTAGGGTTGAGCACGCTCGATGAGAAAGTGTTTGAGGTGTTTGGGTACGATTGCTGGTTCAAATCCGTAGAACGTCCATGAGTCCACCCAGCTCTGACGGGTACCTGACTCACGTTAGGGAAAATAAAGGCGGTTGGGCATAGTGCTGACCACGCTATCTCTTCATATGCCGAGGTCACAGAAACAAGTGAACTCCACTTGCCCTATAGACCGTCATGTTCGAAAGGGAATTTTACTTACGCTGAATAGGTAAAAGATACAAAGAAATAAAGCAGGTAGGAGCATCCGTCGCTGCAGATTGTGAATCAAACAAGTTAAACAAAAACTAAAACACCCGTGCTTTTTCTCCAACATAATTAAGTATGACCCGTTGATTCAAACTTCAGCCTGCTTTTCTTTTTTGGGTGTGCTTTCATAGTAATTATTCCAAAAGAGCGCCTGGAAGGCAGTTATTGTTCTGAGAATTCTCTCTTAGATGGGTTACTGTCCTTGGATTACGAACCTGTTATCTTGGAACCGAACTCGGTACTTGCAATCTACCACTCGGCCATGCATTCACCAACCCGGTTCAAATAATGCACCCGTCATATTTTATTCAAGGTTGCTTGGTATTTTGTTATTGATATATAAGCTTTTTCATAAAATTATTGATATTGGTGGTTGCAAAGGTTTGTTTTTGCATTTTAGTTGCTGTTGTTTTTAGTCATGGCGGAGTTGGTGATGTTGTTTTTAAATACATACTTTGATCAATGCGAGTCGAAGTGGCCCAGATGTTAACCTCTCAGTTGGTCAGCTGATAGTCTATCATAGATCGAATCCTGGAGGATTCGTGTATGCTGTTAGGGCTTTTCATGACAAGGACCCCCCCTCCCCATCCCCACCCGGAGTGAAATATATGAAAGAAATACTGACTGTGAGACATTAGTAGTGAGATTTTATACAGAAATGGATAAAGAAATAATCTTTAAAAAAAAAAAAACAATGGCGGTTTGCAATTAGAATTGACGTTTTGACACATGCTATGTTGAGAATGTGGGGAGTGGAAAGGTGGAGGGATGTAATTAACTCAGATGACACTTTGATCTGACTGACTAAAAACTATTTTAATACAAATAAACTACTGGAAGTCAGTTAGTTTTTAGATAGTTTTCTCGATAATGTTTTTCTTCCTTCAGTTTTGCGTTATTCGCTGTTAAACCTTTTTATATTTGTTGCTGTGTGTGATGATGTTGGTTCTTGTTTGTGTTTGTTGATGATGTCTGATGTTGTATTTGTAGTTCGCTACTTTCTTGATATTGTTTATCGTTGATGTTGTACGTTGTTGCTGTTGGTTGTTGCTGGATTTTATTCTACACTTAATTTAATTTTTTGTATTTTTATTTTTTTGTTTATTTGTATTTTGTTGTTTTTGAAAATTGTCATTGAACTTCGCATCCGGGTTACAAAATATTAAAAAAGTAACGATGGATTTTTCCTCCCTCCCCCCCCCCCAACCCTGCATTACCCTCCCACTTCTGGGTAGCCCCATCCCTGTCTGAGGATTGATCCCACAATTCAATTCTACCGCTTGGAATCTCATCCAGTCGTTATACCATGAAATTACGTCTTGTTATGCAAATCTCAGTCTGCTCCACGCAATTACCCTCGCTACGCCCTCGTCCCACACACGACACACACATACACACCATGGCTCTTATCCAGTGGCGTTAGCAGGAATGTATCATGGGAGTGGGTACGCTTGTTCCATATATATATATATATATATATATATATATATATATATATATATATATATATATATATATATATATATATATATATATATATATATATATATATATATATATATATATATATATATATATATATATATATATATATGTATATATATATATATATATATATATATATATATATATATATATATGTATATATATATATATATATATATATATATATATATATATATATATATATATATATATATATATATATATATATATATATATATATATATATATATATATATATATGATCATTATTCCTTTTAGGTCCTTGTGAAGCTTAAGGCTTGCGTAAAATTCAATGTATCTTACATTCTTTGTTACCTTTTCCCAGCTCTTTCCTATCCTACCATCCTCCACCAGCACGTTACGACACTATGTCGTCCTTGATCGACCCCTGCTTCGTGTGTACTAGGGGTTCCATTCTAAAGTCCTCTTTGGTTCTGCTTCCAGTGCCTTTTCTAAGTATGTGACCAACCCATCGCCATTTCCTTTCCTTGATTTCCATTTTTATTGCTTCCTGTCCACAAGTCTCCCATAGTTTTACATTGTCTTTCTTGTCCTGCCACTCTATTTTAAATATATTCCTTTGGCATTTGTTTATAAGTCAAGTTCCTCTTTATACCTAGCAATCCATTAAACAGATGAAGTCACACGTTTGTTGACTTCGGAATATGAAGGGATGGTGTGGTCATCACTATGCCCAGCCGCCTTTACTTTCTCCAACGTATTTCATGTACCTATCATAGCTGGGTGCACTCAGGGATGTACTACTGTCCGAACTTAGATACAAACTCGAGACCTTCGGGCTAGTAGCCAAACGCTCTACCATTTAACCACGCCTATTATTTTAAAAAGTCTGGGTTCTTTTTGTTGTTTTTCTCTGTTGTTCTCCATGTCGCGGATCCGTAGGGCAATATAGCTGTAACTTAACTTAAAACATTGGGGGTCCATATCACCCCTCAACACCCCCTGGCTACGCCACTGCTTCCATCTATATTCTATCCCGACCTCCAGAGGCCGAACAGATTCTGATCGCACGAAATGAAATGTAAACTCGGCCTAGGTCTCGCTGTGAGATAATCGAATCAAGGATATCAAAGGTTAACGAGGGGCCTGTTAGTCATGATGTGGGCTGGGACTTTGAAAAGTGGAGGGATGGGGGAAGGATGGGGAGATGGTGGGGGTGGGTAACAAGTGGGGAGGGTGGTTGAGGGGTGAGAGCTGTTTGAGGGTGGAAACTGGTTGGGGGAAAGAGTACTGGGTGTGATAGGGTAAGGATGAGGGGGAGGGGCGTAGTGTGGCCTAGCTGTAAAGAGCTAGACTGCTATCCTGAAAGTCTCGAGTTCGAATGCGGATTCAAATCAGTAGAATGTCTCTGAGTTCACCCAGCTCTGATGGGTACCTAATTCACGTTAAGGAAACAAAGGCGGCTGGGCATAGCGCTTACCACTTAATCCCTTATATACCGAGGTCATTGAAACATCTGCCCCATGTGTCTTAGGGTACAAACGGGAAAATGTGATGATCGTGAAGATAAGTACGTGATAGAAGGAGAAGAAATTATGGTAGCGTAAAATAATCGACATGGGAAAAGTATAAATTTGTATCAATACATGTGTACAAATTCAGGCCTAACCAGCAGAAAGAACACAGAAAAACCTGAGAAATGTCTGCTTGTCGACCGATAAGCTCCTTCCCCCGACACCCCACCCCATTTAACCTTCCACTGGCCCACCCATCTTAACAGTCCATCAAGTAGTGACACAGTGAAAACTAAACACAGCATTCATATCTGGTACGACGTGGTCGGATGATAGAGCTAACAACTGTTAACCTTCATGTATCGTGTTCGAATCCCGGATTCGAGACCATAGGACTTTCCTGTGTCTACCCTGAGCTGTGTTAAGGTATGCAAAGGCGGTTGGGCATAGAACTTAACACACTATCTTTTCATACGCAGAGGTCACAGAAACAGGTGAACTCTACTTCATCTGTCTCCGTCAACCACCAGTTTTGAAAGAGTAACCTTGATTTGTAGGTATTGGTGAGCGTAGTTAGGAAGGAAAAAAATGCTCATAACTATAAACCCACTAGACAAACCCAACCCCCATGTATGACCACAAAGAAACTGAACATAAATATAGACCACCTGGACAACCACTTATTCCTCCCCCTTCCCCACCCCCACCACCTACAAAAAAATTCCTAAATATGACCCATAATTCTGAGCCACGCATTTCCCAATTATGTGATTAATTAATTTTTTTTATTGTAACGTAATATTATACAAATACCTCTAAGTGAAGTTTTTTCCACCCCCCTCCCCCCATTCACCCCCCCCCCCCCCAATCCCTTTATTGTCACCAGTAGCGTAGCCAGGATCGTCTCATGGGGGGGGGGGCAAATTTTTTCCAGCAGTATATAACCCGTGGACAAACTTTCGATTTGCACCCCCCCCCCTCAAACTTTCGATTTGCACCCTCCCCCTCAAACTTTCGATTTGCACCCCCCCCCTCAAACTTTCGATTTGCACCCTCCCCCTCAAACTTTCGATTTGCACCCTCCCCCTCAAACTTTCGATTTACACCCCCCTAAAACTTTATATATAAAGCGAGGGGTCTGTGGGGGGGGGGGTTATGACCCCCTTAAACCCCCCTGCCTACGCCACTGATTGTCACCGACATTCTGATCCACCCCTCCCCATTCCCTACCCGCATGAATTACCCCACTTCTCCCAGAATGCATGACATAATTTATTGATGCCTGCTTATTACATTAAGTTTTTTTTCCCCTCTTGCAGATCGATAACGATTTTAATGATATGACTCATTGTGTTCTGTCTTGAATAAATTACACAATAGCTCTTACATACAGAAAATGGGGGGGGGGTAAAGAAGAAAAAGGGGGGAGGGTAAGAAAAAGAAACAATTACAATCTATATTTATGAATCACTCCTCAATTAATAAGCGTCATAGTTACAAAATTTCTTATCTGATTGTCAATTCTGAAGGGTCACACATATTCACATAGGGATTTTAACTCACCTCGATTTAGATAGTGATGGTAAAATTTACTAAAAAGTAATGTTCCCTTTTCGAACCTGACGGTCCATGAAGTAGAGTTCACCTGTTTCTGTGACCTTGACAGATGAAGGGGTACCGAGTTTCTTCCAGGCATCTCCCACCCGAAGAAAGTCTACCCCCTCCCCCCAGAGAAACGGAATTTATATAGAAAATATAAACTTTTAACAGTGCCCCCCCCCCCCCCCCAAAAAAAAAAATTCCATTTGCCCCCCCCCCCTGCCCCCGGAGAAAAAGTCTGGAAGAAACACTAAAGGGGTAGTATTGTCAGCACTATGTCCAGCCGCCTTGAGCCATCCCTACCGTGAGTCAGGTACCCATCAGAGCTGGGTGGACTCAGGGACTAACTTTGAACTCATAGATTTTCGGATTAGCAGTCCAGCTCTCTACCTATATGCCACGCCGTCCGATAAGGGATGAATTAAATATTCATTTAGATTTGACATTTACTTCGTTTTGGCGTACCTAATGACGGTGGAAGAGCAGACAAACCAGAGGGGTTTTTTTTCAGGCGTCTACCCCCCCCCCCCTCAATGAAAAAGAACTTATATAGAGAATATATACTTTTACCATTGTCCGCCCCCCACCCCCGACAATTCAGTACGCCCCACGAAAACTTTCAAGTGTCCTCTTAAAGAAAAACTGACACCGCTCCCGGCGTAACTACATTACTACTACTACGTTAGTACCTACTCGAAAGTGGAGTGGGGTGTTATGAATTTACAACACCCAATTAGAGCCGGGTATGCAATAGGGCTGAGTGAACAGTCGGACCAGCAATAAAGTCACATCGACCTCGGGAAAGTTGATGGTAAAAATAAAAACTGAAAACTTCCTGGCATTTCAATGACGACCATCTACCCCCCCCCCCTTCCCCACAAACACACACACTATGGTTCAATGGGGATTTTTAAAAACTTCGGTTTCAATATAAGGGCGTGGCTAATCATCGACAAGCAGTGTTTCTTTCAGACATTTTTCTCCGCGGGGGTGGGGGGTACTTGAAACTTTCGGGGTAGGGACGAACTTTAATTTTTACGAGGGGTGATGGGGGCGTACACTGTTTAAAGTATACATTTAGTATAGGAATTACGTTTCGTTAAGGGATGGGGGGGGGGGGGGGGGGTTGACAAGTTCAGTTTGTGTTTAAAGCTATTCCATCGATCTTTTATTTTTAAATCGTTAATTTTAAAAAGAGGCGAGTGCAGGTTGAACTGTGTAGTAATCAATAACGTTATGGCGTGTCCTATAGCATGATGGAAAACACGCACCACGGATGGTCGACGCTACAGAGAACAGAACCTCATCCCGTGGGGTCAGGACGCCCTGACCCCGTCAACGAAAACCGCGATAGACAATAACAACAACATTAACGACTGATTTACGCCCCTTTTTTTCTATTTCTGACCGCGTGACCTTTGACCGCGGACTCTCAAATGTGAGCTTGCTTGTGTTGTGTTCCTGTGCTCGGGGTAATTAGAGCGACGCCATCGTTTTCCCCCAGAAATCACCCCTGTGCTGATTAACGGTCTAGACGCGTGAATATTAATCACGTGGATTTCGTCATTGTAGTAGGAGGGTGAGTATATATATATAATATATAATATATATATATATATATATATATATATATATATATATATATATATATATATATATATATATATATATATATATATATATATATATATATATATATATATATATATATATATATATATATATATATATATATATATATATATATATACTCCCCCGCCTATTTTTAATTTTAACTAAAACAGACGCCCAGTTTCATTGAAAAAAAAACAACAAATGTACAGAATGCGGATAGTTCATGAACCGTATCACAACCTCTCACATGAACTGAAACTTAAAACCTAACATTCCATCTACAGGCGTTCAGTCTTGACAAACTTGTTATATAAAGGAGTGGACACTGGTTAAAGTAATATCTAACTACGAGCTGACCCGCGACGTAGCATACGCCAATATCTAGTTGTTTTATTTTCTACTGATCAACAATTTGTGAATTCGAGACTACCCCCCCCCCCCCCCACACCCCCCCCCCCCCCCCCCACCCAGTGAAAAGCCGTTTACGGACGACAATGAAAATATCAAGCAGAACTTATTATCTCCCCTTAGTTTCAAATCGTTTAAAAATTAAATTATCTGCCCCTAATAGCCATCTCTTATTCGAACCGGCTCTACTATTGTTAACATTCGAGGTGAACCATAGCTCACCTGACAGGCGGGGATGAGGGTGATGGCTAAGCCGCGTGGTGTCTCGTATGGTCCTCATGAAGAGAATTATATATATAGATATACATTTCTATTTCGTCCTTGGGCAGGGGCAGTGACCCACGAAGATATGCCTCAAAGAAACGCAAAATTTATTTCGATCTCAGATCTGACAGGTTAGATAACTTAATTTTAATTAAACGCTTAATTAAGAGATCAAAAACCACATCGTTAGACGTAATTGCTGAAAATTTTTAAAATCGTATTTCCTTAGAATAGCTCACAACATTTTAATTTACAAACATTGACCTCAATCCACCACGCGCCATTTTTCTTCAATCACGCTCTCAGCTCATAACGAGGCTACCTGTTATTTTTACGTGAACAACCCGGCAACTCAAAACTACAGCGCCTGAGGACAATTCACCCCGGGATTGGTTTGTGTACCCAGACATTTTTAGTTCCGCGTGAACGGCTCGTGCTCTGACGCATCATCAGTTCAGCGTCTTGCTTGGGTGAGATTATGAGACAGGGATTGTGAGTAAATAGGTAGGGGTCATGGATTCTGAGGAATAGATTAATCATGTACTGGTAACACACACAGACATTATGTATGTATGTATGTATATATATATATATATATATATATATATATATATATATATATATATATATATATATATATATATATATATATATATATCAGTGGCGTAGCGAGGGCGGGGGGTGCGGAACGCACCGGGTGACACCACTCAGGGGGGGGGGGTGACACCATGGCAAAAAAAATTGCAAAATGTACAGAAAAAAATATGCTTTTTGCCATTTACATCATTGATTAATTAAAGTTAAACAGTTTTTCAGTACAAATACACAATTATTAAAAGAGGGCGGGGGTGACACCATGACGTAAACGAGCTCACTTTAGAGACGGCAATGCTACATCCAACTGTATAATTAACAGACTATAGATAAACATCGATACTATTAAGTCTGCAGTGATTAAAGCTTATACATACACACACACATACGCGTATGGGGATATATATTTGAATTACAGGCATATGTAGGTTGACACACACACACACACACACACACACACACACACACTTGGCGTGGACTCCCCCCCCCCTCCCCACGCCCAACCCCAGATTCAAATTTTCATTGTGCATTTTTTCCCCTATCAAAGCCTGATGATCATCCTCCGCTTGATGGAAATTCACTTGATTTTTTTTTTTAAATCAAAGAGCTCATATGCCTAATACAGCACTTCTCCTAGGGGCCCACCGCCATCTCTTCCCTGGGCCCACCTGGATATTTCCTGGTATACCGGCGGGCCAGTCCACCCAAGGATGGTGGGTTTAAAATATTTTACTGTAAATGTTTGCTACATTGCATTATTAAAAAAATTAATTTAAAATGCGTCGGTAAGCACACAAGCGTAAATATGTTGCTCCTAATCGCATGATTGCAAAGAGCAAAGCAGCTTTAGCTTGCTGCAATTTTTCTCTTTGACTGACGTTTCGTTCTTTGAAGATGAAATAAAAATCAATTTTTAATCAGATTTAGTTGGTTTTAAAGTCGATGAATGCACGCACCTCATTAATATTCAATAACCTTTTAGGAGTAGGTGGATTTAGAAACATATAAATATGTGTTGTCTATTTGATTGATGAATTGCGTAATGTTACATGCATAGAAGGTTACTCATATAGCTGTTCATGTTGGCTCTTATTCTATCAAACATATATTTTAAGAACAATCTATACTGTTATACCGCTTAGAAACATATACACATAAACACACACACACACACACACACACACACACACACATATATATATATATATATATATATATATATATATATATATATATATATATATATATATATATATATATATATATATATATATATATATATATATATATATATATATATATATATATATATATATAGGTTGGTTCGGTATATCATTTGCTTTGGGTGATGTTCATTTGCCTAATCTTGGAAACTGGGGATATATATATATATATATATATATATATATATATATATACTAGCCGTCCAAAAGAAATATACACTAGCCGTCCCGGCAAGGCCCTGCACTGGCCTCTGTGTAGATAGATGAGGATGCTTGTCGCTGTTGATTTAAACACATCAGTAGATTTTAATTCTAAATAATCTTAATGATGACTTGTATTTTACCGATAAACGAGATGACTCGCTGTACTTGACTATATACTCTTTACTCATTGTGGAGCATATGACCTCAACCATAACCTTCTATTGTATCCGGTACCATACTGTTGATTTTTCAGCTTTCCAAGACATCCCTGCAGTCTTCAGTTCTTGACTCCGTCTCTGTTTCTGTCTTGGACGCACTCTCTTCCACTCAGGCGATTGATAAAGTAGATACACACTTTTATAATACAAGAAATATTAAGCTTTGGTTTGCTTGTGTTTTAATACTTGGGGTAGGGGGAGGACATTTAAGACTTTTTGCAGTTATCTCTACGGATTTAGGCCACGGCGTGGTTGAATGGTAGAACCTTCGTCTGCTAACCCGCAAGTCTCGAGTTCGGATCCCTGGCTAGAGTCGTAGCACGTCCCTGAGCCCACACAACTCTGATGGGTACAGTGATCCACGATAGGAAAAGTAAAAGCGGCTGGGCATAGTGCTGAGCACATTATCCCTTCGCATGCCGAGGTCACAGAAACCTGTACTGTGGGCCGCAATTTTCCGAAAGGTAACTATACGGATTTGGGATTACTTGAGGATTAAGGATATCGATAAGGAGTATCAATTTCTCTGTCAACAAACAATGGTAGCCGTCTGCTATATCCTGACAGAAGAATACATTTTTTTTCGTTATTTAATTGCTTATGCAATCCGTGTTTTGTGTGGGCCTTTTGTATTCTAATTCCCGATTATCCATTTCCCAGAAAAGACGGATTGTTCTGTCTCGTAATATGTCATGTATTCAATAACCTTCGGAGTTTTTTTTTTCTTACAGGCACATCTAAACGCTAGTTAGCCTACTCAGAAAGTTATAAAAAATATCAACGTAGGAGGGAAAAAATCAATATTCTCGTCAACCTTATTTGGCGCCGGCCAGGAAAATACATTTTGGCTTTAAAATGTTAAAAATATCTGGCTACTTTCCTGTTTGCTAGTGACTCATCGACGGAAATAAACTGCAAAAAAGATTTTTAAAAAGGATTTTGTGTTTAGCACAGAAAATGTTAAAATATCAAATTCAAGTAATTGTAAAACTTTGTTTTTCTTGTTTGTTGTTGTATTACTGTTTCCCTTCGATCCTCGATTTGCCTCCATTTAAAGATTAAAGATGTGATGCTATTTCCTGCGTTGTGCAGGGGCTCTGTTAAGGGGAATAAAAAAAGACAGCCGCGGTAATATAATTTGATCTAAAAATAGACAGCTCCTGACGTTGGTGTACTCAGGAATTCCCGAACTTGCCTGCATGAATGATGCATAGGAATTTTATTTTCGCTTTCATTTTATGGTAGCAATGGTGGTATGCAAAGCTGCCAAAAGTGTTGATTGGATCATCTGGAAAATTTGCTATATGGTCATTTCCTACATAAAACACGTTCGTACACTTTTATAACACAAATTTAAGGCATTTCCCACTCCCTTTCGACCGCGGAAAGCCCTCGGCCCCCTGCCCACACAACTTCCTTCGTATAAAAAAACTCCTTATATTTTTCCCAAAAAGCAAAACTGAACGTCACTACAAAAATAACAAACACGGGGTTGTAATTTTTTTTTATTGAACAGAAAATACGTGTTTTTACATGACATATTTAATGTCATTTACGTGGATTTTAAATTAGTTAAATCATCTAATTACATCTCTTATGATCATGGTTTTGTCACTTCTTTATTTCAAGTCCTAGCAGAAAGAGATTACATTGTGCAAACATAGACTTCTTTAACCTGCGCGGTGGGAATTATTTCATTTATTCTATTGTCTTGGAAAAAATATTTACCTGTGATGTTTTGAAGCGAGTTCCGCCCCTGGTTCTATTCGCGATTCGCCTCAATTTTCATTTGAGTACCATCTCTGTTTTGTTTTCACGTTAAATCCGCTCCTGTTTTTGAGCTCCAACTGTTGTCTTTCAAGTTTAGCATGTTTTCAATTTCTTGCGAGTTCCGCCTTACGTTTCAGACAAGATTCGACACTGTTTTCCGACGAGACCCCCCCCCCTTTTTGTTTAAGGCAGGATCCGCCTCTGCTTGAAGCAGTAGCCAAACAAGACGGGCAGCGGTGGGTGCGGTCAGCATCCGGTGACATCATTTAGGGGTGGCACCTCGATGAAAAATTGTACGATTTACTGTCAAATCAATGTTTTATACATTTTAAAATAATAGGATAGTACGGGTGATGGGGGAGAGGTGGGCTACACCACACAAAAAACAACAAAATTGTTGCCCGGGGGGGGGGGGGCTGAAGCCTGGGTGACACAACTGGCTTACTGAAATATTCGCTCATTACAAGAAGATCCTCTTTTGCTTTCCGGCAATGTCCACCTCTGTTTTGTTTTCCGACCAGATCCGCCTCTGTTTTGCCACAAGATCCGCCTCTGTTTTCCAGCAAGATCCGCCTCTGTTTTCCAGCAAGATCCGCCTCTGTTTTCCAGCAAGATCCGCCTCTGTTTTCCAGCAAGATCCGCCTCTGTTTTTCCACAAGATCCGCCTATGTTTTCCTGCAAGATCCGCCTCTGTTTTCCAGCAAGATCCGCCTCTGTTTTCCCACAAGATCCGCCTCTGTTTTCCCACAAGATTCGCCTCTGTTTTCCAGCAAGATCCGCCTCTGTTTTTCCACAAGATCCGCCTATGTTTTCCAGCAAGATCCGCCTCTGTTTTTCCACAAGATCCGCCTATGTTTTCCAGCAAGATCCGCCTCTGTTTTTCCACAAGATCCGCCTATGTTTTCCAGCAAGATCCGCCTCTGTTGCTCTAATGTGTCCAGGTCAAATCGATGACGCCGCTAAGACCCGGCCAGGGTTTGTGTGTCCCGAGGGGGGGGGGAGGGGGATAGTGAGGGGGGGGGGGGGTGAGAATAAGAGGGGCTCTCGTCCTCTGCTGTTGTCCAGGGCGAGACTGTCTGGGTCATTGCTCTGACAAATCGTTTGATAACCAGGTGCCAAAGTGATTGGTTCCCCCCCTCTTCTCTCTCTCTCGTTCTACGGTGCTCGTGTCGTAGGCCGGTGATAGTTTTTTAAATCGCAAAAATCAGGATTTGGAAGAAAACACCATGGGCACGAAATCTTAACAAAAGTATGAAATATCACTTGAAAAATCAAAGAGTATGCACACGCTCATGAATATGCATGTACAAGAATAATTGTGTTTAAATATGTATGTATACAATATAGATAAGCGTAAATGCATACGTTATATAAATACCAATTTATGAATGCCAATACACACAACACACACACACACGCACATACACACACAAACACGCATATTATATATATATATATATATATATATATATATATATATATATATATATATATATATATATATATATATATATATATATATATATATATATATATATATATATATATATATATATATATATATATATATATATGCATAAGAACGAGAGAGGGAAAGAAAGAGTTTTGTAGAAATACTCGGACATCGTTTTTCTAATATAAAAAAAGATATTACTTAACAATAATATTATGCTAAAATAAAATGAAGGCTTGATAGATTCCTCCAACCCCCCCCCCCCCACCAACACCACCTCCCCTCCCCACCCACCCAAAACAGAAAGCCGGGTGGCTGATAGCCAACTTGGAACCAGACGGTCAGCGTGTACTCAGCTAGACGGGGGAGCCAGCACGCGACCGGATTATGTGTGTCGTGTGAGAATAAAAACAAAAGCTAAGCTGTTTTAAGTCATTAATGCCGCATATCCACCAGGCTCGGCCATCTACTGTTGCGCCGCGACGGTTGAATGCATACTTAAAGCTAAAGGAGCTGAACCGGTTCAATACATCGAAACCAGCGATGTAGAATTAATTTGTTATACAATTTTTATTTTACAACTGATCTAACAAATTAAACTGATTTTTCTTCTTAACCAATTATATTAGATATTATTAAAACACACACACACACATATACATACATACACACACATATATATATATATATATATATATATATATATATATATATATATATATATATATATATATATATACATATACATATATATATATATATATATATATATATATATATATATATATATATATATATATATATATATATATATATATATATATATATATATATATATATATTTGTTTTTAATTAATTTATTTATTTCTATATATATATATATAGGGCCTATATGTATACACACATTTAATTTTTATATATGATATATACATATATATATATATATATACATATATATATATATATATATATATATATATATATATATATATATATATATATATATAGTGAGACAGACGTCTTTTTGGGCATATCCAGGGAGTGGTTCTATAACTTCCACCCCCCCCCCCCCTCTGTCTACGCCACTGCTTAAAATAGTATTGCCATCTCCGTCGATTTAAAAAAAAAAACAAATCTAAATCAAATTAAATTAAAAATTCCGCCGCTCTGTCTAAAGGTGACTTGTCACAGAGTTACTGGAAATAGATAACCCACTCTATTTGTCAACTCGAAAAAAATTAATCTAAAAGCATCTGCAGACGTAGAAATCAATACCGCCTGCCCCCTGACGTCCAGACGTCTGTCAGTCACCCCCCCCCCCCCCCCCCCCATATCACCCCACACGTTAACGATTTGTTGAAACATTTCATTTCAAACATGACGCTTGCCGTGTTCAAAGAATCGACCGATCGATTTTCATTATTTGACGTCACGCTATGAGATTTTTTTTTTTTAAGAATTTCCTGAAAACGTATTAAAAAAGAATAGAGTGCTGGCACTATTTTGGGTTCTTGGTTAATGTGAAATTCTGGAAAATTCAATATATGTCCATGTTTGCATTAACGAAGATTGGTATCGTTCGTGTAGGCTGTACATTGCCTGATCAAGAACAGATACGGTTTAGTTTGTGGTGTCAACATCTCTGAATCTATTAACGCTTGAGCGAAAACGAACATTGTATTCTGCTGTTGTGTAGAATTTTACGCAAGGCCTTTCTCAGTGGGTCAGCTTCAGTGGCGTAGCCAGGATCGTCTCAAAGGGAGGGGGGGGGGGTCCGTCCAATTTTTACCCGGGGACAAACTTTCGAATTGCACCCCCCTCCCATCAGACTTTTGATTTGCACCCCCCTCAAACTTTCGATTTGCACACCCCCCCCCCCCCCCCTCAAACTTTCGATTTGCACCCCCTCAAACTTTCGATTTGCACCCCCCCCCTCAAGCTTTCGATTTGCACCCCCCTCATACTTTATATATATACCGAGGGGTCTATGGGGGTTATGACCCCCCTAACCCCCCTGCCTACGCCACTGGTCAGCTTATTAAAATTTTAAACAGTTGATAACCTAAACGAGGCAAACCCGTCATAGAAACATTGTGGTAGAAAATGTGTACCGGATTTTCGTGAGGAATAATTGATGATGTATGGGACGGCGTGGCCTAGAGGTAGAGAGCTAGACAGCTAACCCGAGAGTTCGAATCTGGGTTCTAATCAATGGAACGTCCCTGAGTCCTAAGGTACGTTAGGGAAACAAAGGCGGCTGGGCATATTGCTGACCACACTATCCCTTCATATGCCGAGGTCTCTGAAACAGATGAACTCGACTTCATCTGCCCCATGTGTCTTAGGCACGAACGGGAAAAGATGATGATGAATTGATGATGTACAGACCAGCAATGTAATCAAAGGTTTTTAAATGCTATTCTTCAACCTGTTAAAGCTGATTAACCTAGTCAACATATGGTCAACATAAGCCCTAACATAACCTAGCCAATATATGGTCAACATAAGCCCCAACATAACCTAGCCAATATATGGTCAACATAAGCCCCAACATAACCTAGCCAACATATGGTCAACATAAGCCCCAACATAACCTAATCAACATATGGTCAACATAAGCCCCACATAACCTAGCCAACATATGGTCAACATAAGCCCCAACATAACCTAGCCAACATATGGTCAACATAAGCCACAACACAACCTAGCCAACATATGGTCAACATAAGCCACAACACAACCTAGTCAACATATGGTCAACATAAGCCCCAACATAACCTAGTCAACATATGGTCAACATAAGCCACAACACAACCTAGTCAACATATGGTCAACATAAGCCCCAACATTACCTAGTCAACATAAGGTCGACATAAACCCTAACATCACCCAGTCAAAGTACAGCCAACATAAGCCCCAACATTAGCCAGCCCCCATAAGCCCCGTCATAATATTCAATAATTACTAACATCGCAGATTTCATGATTTTCTTAAAAAATAATACTTTAATAAAACATTAATTCGAATAAAATGTTTTGTCATTGGAAGATCCATTTTTAGGACCAGTTTCTTTGTCTATTTTTATCCCACCATCTACCCACAATCCAGCTCCCTTCATGGAGAAAACTAATCACCAAGACAAAGTTACGAAACGCTCCTTTCATTAAAAATGTATCGACGAACAACCTACGTCTGAAATCTAAATACAGAATCAGATAATTGGTGTCTTCAAAGGTTTTGTTCGAGCGCTTTCATTCGAGCGTTGGCGCTGTTACATTGTTATACATCGAGTTATTTTTTTTAGCCTGTCTTATCGATTTGCCGATATTTTGAGACACTAGATAGGCTTTTTTTTCGGGGCAATGTGGCAAGGCAGGCGCGGTTGCAATATTCTTGAGTCTTGAAGCTGGCCAGATAAATACACAGAATGTGGTTAAAAAATAATGTTTCAATTTTATTTGAAATTTGTTCTTTTTTTTTTTTTAGTTAACCTTTTGTATTTTAATAGGTCCAGGCACTTATTTTTTAAACTTAATTTTCAAATTAGCGATTGCGTGGTTGAATGGTAGAGCATACGACTTCAAACCGAAAGTCTTGAGTTCGAATCCGGCTCTACGTCCGTAGCACGTTCCTGCGCCCACTCCGCTCTGATGGGTACCCGAATCAAGTTAGGGAAAGTGAAGGCCTAAGCCCCATTATTTTAAAAGTACATTTTAAAGTACAGTTTAAAGTACATTTTAAAGTACATTTCGAATTAAGGGTTTGGAAGACTATGTCGAACGAACATAACATGGCAAGATGAACAGTTAACATAGTACAATGAAATGTTTAGCCCACCTGTTTCAGTCAGCTGTGCCGTCCCCATACACATATAAGACAAACATATATAAGGCATATATAGTTTTATATACTGCTATATGGTACATAAATCGGGAAAAGACTGTTAAGCAGCATGTGGCATCTGGGACGTTCTACGGATTCGAACACAAGACCTTCAGTTAGGAGTCATATAATCTACAATTCGACTACTCTATCGATAGTTGTACTTGCAAAAAATAACAACCCGCAACAGGTAAATAAACAAAAAACAACAGGGAAAAAAAGATAAATACAAAAAGCCCTTCACTCCTCAGTTTAGTAAGCTCCCGTTATAGACTATTAAATTACATATTGGCGCGGCATTTCGAAATTGAGTTAGATCGATCCACATTTGGGTCTGATGTTTCCTGAGATAAAAACAAACAAACACGTAATGATAATAGAATACTAGCAGTTCCACTACACACAGAACGACATTTATTCCCATCTGCGTTATCGTTGGGTTTTTTTTTAACGAGGCCTAGAGAGGGCTGATAAAGACTGGAACGGGAAACAGAACCGCTTGCAGGTCCCAGAAACATGCAGGGTTAATCTAGGCATCGTGGAGGTGGGGGGGGGGGGGGGGATGAGGGAAACGGGTTGGCGATCGGGGAGGGGGTGGAGTAACAACAAAACATATTTTAGCCTTCTTAGATATTACACAAAATAAAAAGAGAAACATCGTTGATATTTTTCATCTGGGTAAAGGTTCTGGTTATTGAGTGGTAGAAGGTGATATCCCTATAGTTCAGGGCACTAAAATGCCAGTGATGGAAAGGTATAATACCAGGTTTTCTTTCAGACTTTTTTTTCCAAGGGGGGTGGGCAGACTAAATTTTTTGGAGCGTATGGGGGGTGATATTGGTGATAGTATATCGTTTCTAAATAATTTCTACACTTTCTGGGGGGGGGGAGGAGGAGGTGGTAGACTTTCATCGAATGGGTGCAGAACCCCCCTCCCCGCCCCGAAAAGAAACTCGAAGAAACTCAGTATAACACGAGCTGGATAACATACGGTCAAATAATATACAGGAGTGGGTCTCTCGTGTTACAGGGAGCGTATACAGGCGGACAATATTTACGCTCAAACACGCATACAAACACCCTTATAAACACCCGTTCAAACACCCATACAAACACGCATACAAATACCCATACAAACACCCATACAAACACCCATACAAACACCCATACAAACACATACAAACACCCATTCAAACACGCATACACACACCCATACACACACCCATTCAAACAAGCATACGAGCACCCATACAAACACCCATACAAACACCCATACAAACACCCATACAAACACCCATACAAACACCCATACAAACACCCATACAAACAAGGCCGCACACACACGGGTCTGTGAGTTTGTTACATGAACGGTAGAACAGCAGATGTGAGGTGGAATTTTTCGCTAGTTATTTCCCGTTTAATGTCTCATATTACGTCTCATTTTATCGATATATATATATATATATATATATATATATATATATATATATATATATATATATATATATATATATATATATATATATATATGTTTGTGTGTGTGTGTGTGTGTTTCCCACGTGACGATGTGCTACGTAGGGAAAACATGGAAGTGGAGATGATTAAGAAATGGGACGTTGCAAACAATAGTTTCGAAAAAAATAACCTCTTCGCCCCCCCCCCCCCCATCAATGTCGCCATAAAAGCCATAAAAAACAGGTCATAGTATTTGCCACATTGCAATATGTGCAGCCATATGTGTGTGTATGCGGAAATGATTTCATCTCGCAGACACTCAGAGGCCCACGGGCGGGCTATATCGACCTCACCCTCAACTAAAAAAAAGTTTCAGACGATATTGAGTTATTGATTGTAAAACTTCACCCACATACTTGAGTGCAGCCCCCATACACACACAGACAGACAGACACACAGTGTGGCGTAGATAGGGTTTTTGTTGAATGATGCTGCCTCCCCACCCCGCCCCAGCCACATGTTACCGCTTATTTTGAAAAACCCAAATTAAAATGCGAAGTGATTTACGTATGGAGTATTTTAGTGGAATTGTAATATATTATTACATAATTATATATATATATATATATATATATATATATATATATATATATATATATATATATATATATATATATATATAAAATAAGCAGAATTTTTATAAATTTTTATTTCATTCTCTATTTTTTAATACCTAATTTAAAATTTATCATGAACTGATAGTGACAGGAAGTAGGTCTAGTTCTCAAGCACTAATTTGTGGATCAGTTGCCGTTCTTTATCCTTTTCTTGCCTAAGACTAAGACTGACATAACCGAAGAAAAACCGAAGAAAAATCAATGTATTTACAGGCATCTTACACTTCTACCCCCCCCCCCCCCCTCCCTCGGATCCGCCCCCTCCCCTCGGAAAAATGTAAAACAAAAAAAAACCTGTGCCCGCACGCAAATAAAACATACACAGTTTTCTTATAATTAATTTTAAAATATATATTGTATTTGTGTTAGCATCACAATAAATTCCCGTGTATTTGGAGATAATTTGATTGATTGATTTAATTACTCAAGTATTAATATGTACAAGAATCTTGACAAAATCGATGGTGGTTGTGTATATGAATATCTCACTGGCTAAAGATAAGAGTGAGCATTGAACTAATCCCCTTACATAAGCACGCGATGCAAGTCTGCTCACGATATGAACTACTCTCAGGACACATCGGATCTCAAACTGTGCTAATATTCTTCTTCCTCTTCGTTCTTCACTGTAATAAGTTTCATTTCAAACCTGACGGTCTATAGGGCAAGTGAAGTAGAGTTCACTTGTTTCTGTGACTCGGCATATGAAGAGATAGTGTGGTCAGCACTATGCCCAGCCGCCGTTACTTTCCCTAACGTGAGTTAGGTACCCACAGAGTTTCTTCCAGGCATCTCTTCGGGGGGGGGGGGGTGGCGAAGCCCTCCCGAAAAAATTTTACCGCCCCCCCCCCCCCCGAACGAAATGAAATTTATATAATTTATATAGAAAATATATACTTTTAACAGTGTCCGCCCCCCCCCCCCCCGAAGAAAGTTTACCGCTCCCCCCCCCCCCCGAAAATTTCAAGTGCCCCCCCCCCCCCCCCCCCCGGAGAAAAAAAGTCTGGAAGAAACACTGGGTACCCATCAGAGTTGGATGGACTCAGGGACGGTCTACTGACTTGAACCCGGATTCGCACTCGAGACTTGCGGGTTAGCAGTCCAGCTCTCTACCGCTATCTTCACTGTAATGTTGAAATATATTTCCAACTTGTTATGCGTTATATAAGTCATTGAATCCGATTTCAGCCTGCTTTTCGTTTCGGATTTGCTTCCATAGCCTTTGTCCAACCAAGAACAAACTACAAGGCAGCAGCTCCTAGAAGATTTGCTGTCCCTAGTTATCGAGTTATCTGCTCCGGGATTCGAACTCGGGACATATCGGTTTAGCAGTCATGATCTTTACCGACTCAACCACGCTTAACATATTGATTTTGAGTCACACATGAAGTTTACTGTAGGCCAACATTACATTACATACCTTCTACCTATACCAGTGTTTCTTAACCTGTGTTCTATCGAACCCCAAGGGTTCGGTGAGTCAGTTTCAGGGGTTCAGCGGAGATTAAAACACACCCGACTCATATGATTCACGATCGGACTTTGTCAGTGCGGGTGATAGAACTATTACTGTGATGAATGCGCTTGTCAAACTGGTAGGGCCCGGTACTTCCTACAAGGTTGAGAACCACTGGTCTATACAAAGCTTAGGTATGCGAAACATTCTTATAACTCGGGTTCTTGGTGAATTCTGATGACCATCTGTTGACGAAATAAAAAAAAAAAATTTAAACGTGAGTTGGACAAAATCCGGCAAGTAGGAAATATGAGAGGCTGAAAAAACCCTACATGTAATGTTGATGTTATCTGTAAATAGAATACCCGGTGCGGTAACCCATAGCGTCAACCCCAGTAGTGTTTCTTACAGGCATCTCTTCGTGAGGGGGCGGGAGGCGCCCTCCATCCGAAGAGAGACTACCGCCCCTCCCCCTCCCACCGAACGAAATGGAATTTATATAGAAAATATATACTTTTAATCGTTTCCGCCTCCTCGAAAAAAATCCCCCCCAGGAAGAAACACTGACCCCCAGCACCAACGAGAGAGTAACCACCGCATTACATTTCAACAACACTATAGGCGAATGGCTTAGATGAGTTTAGAATAACGATAGGCGTCCGACAAGGTTGCTTGCTCTCTCTCCCATCCATTTCAATATCTACCCAGAACGGGGCATGACTGACGCCTTGGATAACCATATCGTCTCAGTTGTCATCGACGAACGTATTATAATCAACCTAAGGGTTTGCTGATGACATAGATGCCATCGCAGGCAGTGTATACGAGTTTGAACAGAACATGAACAACATAGGGCATAACAAATCAATGGTTATGACCAACAATACAAATAACTATAAGTGTAAATGGCCAATGATCGGACGAAGTTCATTGGTTTAAGTAACTTGGCGCCATCTTATCTGATGAGGGGAAAAAGCAAGAAATACTTGCCAGAAATTCACAAATAAGAACATCATTCACAAAATTAAGAAGCATTTGGTGCGACAAAAATATCTCTTTCAGCAGATAAAATTTAACTCTTGCGGTCAATTGTGGTGTCTCCCCCCCCCCCCCCGAAGGTCTAACGCCCCCCCCCCCCCAACGAAATGGAATTAATATAGAAAATATATACTTTTAACAGTGACCACCCCCCACCCCCCCCACCCCCACAAATTTTAGTCCGTCCCACGAAAATTTCAAGTGCCCCTCCGGAGAAAAAACTCTGCAAGAAACACTGCTCTCTTCCTCTATGGATGCGAGACATGGATCCTCAACGCAGACCTCCAGAGAAGAACCCAGACCCTGCTGGAAATTAGTTGTTTGCGTAGACCATAGGGATCACATACAGAGATTATACAGCAGACTCCTTGCGAAAAGTGGTCTATTTGGTTTCACCCCTATTCTGGATAGACTAACTGTGCTTAAAGAATAAAGATGTTTCAAACTTTTGAAAGACAGTAAACAAAATACAGGTTTCTTATTCAAGTGATCTTTTTTTCGTAGTTGTGTCACCCCTTGGATTTGCCACTTGATTCGGCCCTCACCTCCCCCCCCCCCTGCTATTTCACAAAGGGGTCATCCTTAAATGAAGTCAGGCTTTTTTTGACGATTTTTACCTCCCCCCTCCCCTCCGTCACAAAAAGCCAGACCCCCCCCCCCCTAAAATGACGTCGCACCTCAACCTACAACCCCTCTCAAAATTGCAGTTGAATTTTTCTTAAAACATCGATTTTTTTCCAAAATCTTGTCAGAACTCTGCCAACAAAGATCAATTCCTATTACAATTTATTAAAACCGTTTTCTAAAACGCGAAATAACGGCTAAAACTCGTTTTCTAACATGGCTTTTTTATAATGCAAAAAAGTGACGTCACACCATCTGAACCCCCCCTCCCCCTCTTCACACACCGTCATACACTTACGGCCCCCCCCTCTCCCCTTCGAGTGTGACGTCATTTATGGACGACCCCAAGCCTCTACAAGGTATCATTATCACAATATCACTTACGTTGTGGTGTCTAGCGGCTGACATTTTAGAACCCCCGAGTTCTCCGGTGTCGTGCTGGGGTTATTCTAAGTGTCGCGCTCTGACGTGAAAAAACTAGGCCCCGTACAAAACCGTCTCACTAGATCGATACTCATGATCGCATTCTTCTGTCCGGGGTCAGCGGTCTAACATCGATCTTTTGGTATGCGGCTCAAATGACGTGTGTGTGAACGGCAGCCATAGGGTAATGAGAGGGGCGGAAGGTTTTTTTATTATTGAATAAATTATGCTATTTCTGACGGAAATAGGTGCCTTCTTCTAACAAATTTAAATATATTATGTATATATATATATATATATATATATATATATATATATATATATATATATATATATATATATATATATATATATATATATATATATAGCCTATACATATAAATATAACCTATATTAATATATATATAGCATATATATATATATATATATATATATATATATAGTAAAGTAAGTAAAGTTTCCCTTTCAAACCTGACGGCCTATGGGGCAAGTGAAGTAGAGTTCACTTGTTTCTGTGACCTCGGCATATGAAGAGATAGTGTGGTCAGCACTATGCCCAGCCGCCTTTACTTTCCCTAACATGAGTTAGGTACCCATCAGAGTTGGGTGGACTCAGGGACGGTCTACTGACTTGAACCCGGATTCGAACTTGAGACTTACGGGTTAGCAGTCCAGCTCTCCACCGCTCGACCACTCCGCCCCTATATATATATATATAGCCTATATATATATCGGCTATATATATACATACACACATATATATAGATGTATTCGAATTTTTTGTCTTTTGTTAGACCAATAGCTTAATATATTATTGAAACATCATTCCCATTAACAAGTTAGAAACCTTGAGGCAAGCGGGCGGGGGGAGGAGATGTAGGGCCCACAACCTTTATCTTTAAAAGTAAAATGGTTTTGCTTGTCCATAATTAGGTAATAAAAATAGCCTGATTGCAGCTGGTCAAGCAAATATTTCATTGTTATGACATTATATATGACTTTGCTTCATTTGACTTTAATAAACACAGTAACACAATTTACAGTCTACTAAACAAAAAACTGATTACATTAACTCTGATCATAAAAAAATAAAATTTTATTTTAAAAAAAATATATTAAATGCATTAACAAAAAAAAAACATGTCTGTAAAATTATGCAATTTTTTAAAGTGACAAAGGTCACACCTGTCTTTAGATAAAATTACAAACACAAAAATAAACAAATGAGTTCTATTTTTACTACACTAATAACACGTGTCTAATTTTACCCCACAAGCAAAGGCTAAAAAACTGAGACCATAAACACTTCAAGTAATGAAACAAAATATTTTTGGTTATTTCTTTTTGGTCACTTTTAGAACAAGAGTAAAGTTTATGATTTTTTATTATTATTTTGTAATGAGGAGTTAATGCTAAAATTAAGCCATTGCCAAATTATTTTTTAAGTACCAGTACCAGTATGAAAAATATCTAGACCCAAAAAGTGTTTTAATAAGCACAAATATGTTTTTTCACTACATAAATTGACAACAAAGGTACTGGTTGACAATAATTTTAAATGTCTATCTATCTATATTTATATCTCAATTTATATCTATCTATATATATGCAAAAATATCTATCTATATATTATATATATCTATATATGTATTGATGTCTAAAACTAGTTATAGTTAAATAATACATTTTTATAAAATAGTGACAATAATCTCAAACATTTCTTAAAGATAAAATACTGAATAAACAGACCCATATTTTTAAAATAATGTTCAAACAAAAGTGCTGTGTAGCCATTAGTGCTGAGTTCAAGAAACTAGCCTCAACCAAACCAGGAAGTGATTACAGGCTTACTAAAGGTTCTTGCATTACAATATCAGGGGAAGTAACCTAACAAACAGGGGAAATAACCGTAGGCTGGTATAACTTCTTGTACTCAAAAATCCAGACCCTGGACATAATGTTTTAATAAAAAAAAAACACCAAACGAAAGATCTGATTTTTTTTCTGGAGAACTCCAGGTTAACAATTATCAGGGAATGTAAAATAGCATTAAAAACAAGAGACATTGTAGAGATGAAAGCTGATGACTTAAACAGGCATAAAAAGTTAAATGCAAAAACATTTATGCAACTTTAAAAATAAAGGCAACATGATAGGAACCGGGAGGTGGGGAAAGTGTAGAGTAGAATTAGTGAACAACTGCAAAACAACTTGACAGCATCTTAAATAGGTAGCATTACAAAAACTGGCCATGTAACATAATTCGTATTTTATTGTAAGAAATACAATTGACATTTGAGATTGTTTACAATTATATAAAATTATAACAAAATATGTGCATTGAAATATCAATAAATCATTAACTTTATCAAGAAAAAACACAGTAAGCTTTTTAAAGAAAATTATATATTTTTAAGAAAAATAATTGCATTTATTGTTAAGAACTTTTACAACAGCAACCCAATAAAATTGAAATGTTCCAGTAAATCTGATTAAAAATTTACAAAAACACCAGTCACAAAAATATTTTTAAAATCTGAGCTTATACAAAAATAACAATTTAAAAAATAAAAAAATATAACAACCTTATAAGGTCCTGATTAAGAACCGAGCAAAATTTTCTAATTTTTTTTTTGCCTCCCACCACGGAATACGCTAATCATTCATATGAGGTGTGATGACACCTAAGACACCCCCCACCAGATGAAGACTGCCGGTGATTAAGACCTGCACATGACCTGCTGTAGCTACAGGACTTTCAACACACTGACCAACAAAAGCAGCATCTCGTCCATGTGCTGCCCATACCAGGGCATCATAAATACAAGGAAAGACAAAGGACGGAACTTTTTTCTTAACCCCTTCATGGGAAGAAACACGTTTTACATTTTTTGTTGCAATAATGTCAGTCGGAACACTCAAATCATTAGTTTCGTCAAAATGGGAATTTATTACAGATTTTTTTGGACCGAACACTAAGGAATCTTTCTCGTTGTAGTTAATATCCAGCTTGTCTGTTGGTGTCGAGGTTACAGACCCATCTGGTTCATCATTAAACAGCTTGTCCCAGCTCTCTCTGTTGCACTCAGCACGCTTCAGCATAGACTGGCATGTTACTGTTTTGTTGAATTGGTCTGTCAACATTTCAGAATAGAGTTATCTCCCTGTCTGTACAACTACATTAACTTAAACACATTTGTAATCAAACTTCTTAAGTAATCTTAAATTTTAAAAAACAACTAAAGAAAGTGCACAAAATCTAAGTCTAATACTAATTAAAAATTCGAATAAACTTTACTTGCAAACTGAAAAATCTTGAAGACCACAGCACTTGTAAATCTAAACCTCTAAGTATGTCAGGGTTAAAATTTGAAGTTCCCTTTTCAAACCTGATAATCCATGGGGCAAGTAATGGTTAGCTTTATGCCCAACCGCCTTTACTTTCCATAACTTGAGTTAGATACTCATCAGAGCTGGGTAGACTCAGGGACTGTCAACAGACTTGAACCCAGATTCAAACTAATGACTATTGGGTTAGCAGTCTAGCACTCTACACCGCTAGGCCATGCCTAGGTATGATCAAATGAAAAAAATTCAAATAATTTTGTAAATTACTAGCCTAGATAGATCTCACCAGCTATGTTCATGGACTCATCAGTTGACAGGATATTGGTGCAAAAAACAGCTGCATCAAAATCACAGTCCTGAAATCAGTAAAAAAAACCTATTTAATTTGCTATGTTTATGATTTGCTTATGATATAAACAATATTAGAAGCCTAATCTTCACACTGTCAGTCATATTCTTCCTTCATCCAAAACCAATGGATACCCAGCTTGAATGGTATCATCAACAACAAATTGTAGATACTCCTCACACTATACATATGTAATACACACAGGCGTTACCTTCAAACAACTTAAAAAAGGTTCCACATCTCTATCTCCAGTTGAATTGAATATCAAAATACGTATCACATTTTGACTGAAAAAGTTATAAATACATCAATTAAAGTCTTGAAGCAGATAAGTAAACCATTCAAAGCAAAAATAGCTACGACTAAAAAATACAAACTTGTAATATATTTATAACAGTCTAGGATATTCATTGTTAAAAAAAAAATTCTATGATTAGATAAAAAGACACAAAAATAATGGCCCACCTGAGTTGTACTTTTTCTTTATAAGATGCTTCTTTAAACCAAGCAGAACATACCTGAAGTTAAAACAATAAAAATATGAAGCACACAACCTGAAGTTAGATAATAGACATGAAGCTTTAATAAAAGGAAAAAGTAAATCACCAGCTGAAAATTTTTGAAATGAGCTTTGCTACAACCTGATTACCTACCTACTCCTCTTTGAATGAATACATGCAGTATTTTTTATATTTGAAATTAACTCATGTTACGATACTAAGGAAACATAAGTAATGAGGTACATCTGCTTATATGTAACTTTTAAAGATTCTTTAGAAGCACAATTGGATGTCCTGTGCAGCTAACTACATACATCCCCCTGCCTAAACCACCTACTCCCAGTGTAGGAAGGGTGAAGTGAATACACTACCCTTGGCTAGAAGGTTCAAAAGCCTCAATGCTCTCTTTGGTATTAGCTCCATTGAGATAGTATGTGACATTGTCCCTGGTCACAATTTGTGTCCTGCCTACTCCCAGTACAGGAATAATGAAGTGAATACACTACCCTTAGCTTGAAGGTTCTAATGGAAACCAGTGTTAGAAAAAAATACCTCAATGCTCTCTTTAGTATGAGCCCCATCAAGATAGTATGTGACATTGTCCCTGGTCACAATTTGTGTCCTGCCTACTCCCAGAACAGGAAGAATGAAGTGAATACACTCCCCTTAGCTTGAAGGTTCTAATGGAAACCAGTGTTAAAAAAAAATACCTCAATGCTCTCTTTGGTATGAGCACCATCAAGATAGTATGTGACATTGTCCCTGGTCACAATTTGTGTCCTGCCTACTCCCAGTACAGGAAGAACGAAGTGAATACACTACCCTTAGCTTGAAGGTTCTAATGGAAACTAGTGTTAAAAAAAAATACCTCAATGCTCTCTTTGGTATGAGCCCCATCGAGATAGTATGTGACATTGTCCCTGGTCACAATTTGTGTCCTGCCTGGCCATGAACATGAGGACAGACCTGCAGAAATGAACAAAGTCTGTGTACACATCATGCGCAAAATATCTGCACATTAATATTTACAAATTCAAATCCAAAGCAAAATTGATCACTTATTGTGATGTCAAGTTTTTAAATTGTAAATAGTTAAATAGTACAGTACTGGTTCTTCTTCTTCTTCTTCGTTCTTAATTTTAGTGTTGGAAGGGATCCCCTCCAACACAATTAAGGATACGTGTCAACTGGTTATGCGTCATTGAGGCCATTGACTCCGATTTCAGCCTGCTTTTCTTTTTGGATTTGCTTCAATAGCCTTTGTCCAACCAAGAACAACCTACAAGGCAGCAGTTGTTTGATTTTGGAGTTGTCTCTCCTAGAAGAGTGGCTATCCCCAGCTAACGAGCCTCATCTGCCCGAGACAGTACTGGTTGAAGAGGTGGATTTGGGAGTAAAAGTTCCATTGTCAAAGCATGGGGGTTTAAAGTCATATTTTCTACTCAGCCATACCAGTTTGTCAAAATGTAGTTATCTTGTTTCATTTGAGACTCTTAGGGGGCAAGCATAATCCCCAGTCCACGGACAGCAAGCCGCTGGTCAGATAATTAGCCAGTGGACTGGTAATTGCTAAGGGGTCATCCATTTATGATGTCCACAAAGTTTTTGGATTTTGGGACCACCCCTCCCCCCCCCCCACAAAAATCCACTTATTTCTTATTTCCCTTATAAATGTCCATACTTGTCCACAATTTTTTTCAACCCCCCCCCCCTGTGTGGATGTCATAAATGGATGACCCCTAATGACACCCCCCCCCCCCCATGTAATCTGTTTTAGGAAGAGTCCATAGAGAGAGCAGAGAGTGTTGTTAATGGAGAACCAACTGACCACATATTGTAGCATCATCAAGTTCTTGGACTTCCAATACTGGAATGTTCTCTAAGGTCTGATGGTCTGGGGTTCCAGGCAGAAGCTCTTCTGAAGAAGTTTTTGATAAATGTTAATGTTTTGAATCAATGTGTTGTGAAACATGTATTCATAAAATATGTAATACAATACATTAAAATCAAACATTAAGTCATAATCCATTTAGTAAAAAAAAAAAACAAAAAAAACCTCAGCAATATTACTTAAAAAGTGGTTGATAAGTGATAAATTAGTTACTATTTAATCAATTTTGGGGGGGGGGAAAATCTGTATTGATTATTCAATAAAAAAAAGAATGAGATGAAAAAGCAAATAGTAGAAATCTATAGACATGAGGAACTAAAGTGATGATAACAAGGATATTTACTTAGCAAAAAAGTTAAAAGCTGATGTTCCCCATAATAATACACCCATAATTAAATCGCTAGTCACAAAAAAAAAATGAATATATAAGGGTAGAGCTATCAGCATACTTATAATTTATTACAATGAACGTATCAAAATACAAGACAAACATTCTGATATCAAAAAGTAAAATCTTACTCTGGCCATTCCTTTTCTCCCACATGCGGCACAGCTGGACAGCCAATGCTGCATTCTCTATCTGCTTTGCCCCATCTATGCCAAGGTGAAGGTTGTACTTATCAACCACTTCACTTCTGATTGGCTCAGCTAGGTAAAGGGGGTTCTGGGTTAATAAAACAATCCTTGTGTGAAGCAAACAACTCAACCAACAAACAGCAATAAATCATTGTACAGTTATTTTTTTTTAAATGAATACAAATTTAATTAATTACAAAACGTATATCTTTCTTGCTAATATTCAATATAAAATATTTTAGCAATATTAAAAAAAACTCTGCTGAATTTTTTTTTTAAATTCGCTGTTTAGATAAACAACTACCAAAATATATAAAAAATATATAATGCATCTATATTTATATACACATACATACATACATACATCAGAAAAAGTTTTATAGTTATTATTCAGTTTGATTTATTTTTCATTCTAATATTGTGATAGCATCTTTTGAAGGAATGGAAATCTAAAAATGAATTTTATAACTATGATACCTTAATCTCCTTGGCTCTATCCAGCAAAACTTGAAGAGCATTTGAAACTTGTGGGACAGTAATTGCAGGGTGACCTGCCTAAGTTTACAAGACATAACATTTAACATTTCAAAATAAGAAAATATCACAAAAAGGTGCACATTACCAGGACAAAAAAAACTAAAGATCAAAATCTGGACAATTTTCTACTTAAATATATCCAAATAAACATTTTTTTTTTGGGACGGAGTGGTCTAGAGGTAGAGAGCTGGACTGCTAACCCGTAAGTCTCGATATCGAATCCGGGTTCAAGTCAGTAGACTGTCCTTGAGTCCACCCAACTCTGATGGGTACCTAACTCACGTTAGGGAAAGTAAAGGTGGCTGGGCATAGTGCTGACCATACTATCTCTTCATATACCGAGGTCACAGAAACAAGTGAACTCTATTTCACTTGCCCCATAGACCATCAGGTTTGAAAGGGAAAACTTTAAACATTATTTTTAAATAATATTAACTAAAAGTTTCTGTTTCCATTAGCTTATTATTCTGCCAATTTCTAAAAAAAAACTTAAAACAAAATGATCACCTTAAAAATTCCTGCCTTATTCCAAGCAATCTGTTCTATAGTGTTCCCCAAAACTGAAGTGTGGTCAAGTCCAAGGGAAGCAACTCCACACACCACAGGTTTTCTGAAGAAATTTGTGCTATCATACTGCCCTCCAATGCCTACCTCCATAATGGCTACATCAACACCTTCAGCAATAAAGACATGCAGGGAAAGGACGGTGAAGAAAGCAAAGTATGCTGGCATTCCACCACCTTCCTCCTTATCCTGTGTGAATTCAATTTAGTTCAAATAACAACAAAGTTTGAAAATGTTTATTTAAATAATAAACAACACATAAACAACACTGTTAATCACAAAGTTTAGCATGAGCAAATAAGAAATGTAAACAGTATTACATTATAAGAAGGGACACTGTCAAATGGTAGTAATGGTCTATAAGTGTAATGAGGTGGAATTTTGAGACCCATTCTGTGACCTTGATGTATAAAGGGATTGTATTTAGCACCTGTCAGCCTTAAGATATTGTGTGTTTAGCATCTGTCCAGGTTAAGATGTTGTGAGTTTAATCTATTTTGTGTGTTAAGCACCTGTCAGCCTTAAGATATTGTGTGTTTAGCATCTGTCCAGGTTAAGATGTTGTGAGTTTAATCTATTTTGTGTGCTAAGCACCTGTCATGGTTTAGATGTGTTTAGAACCTGTCTTGGTGAAGGGAAAATGTGTTCAATATTTATACTGGTCAAGGGATTGTGTGTTTTATCATGACCTGGTCAAGGAATTTTGTATTGAGCACCTTGTTTAGGTAATTTAAGCCAATGAAGTAGAGTTTGTATCTGTGACCTCAAAATGTATAGTTAACATGATACCCAGCCATCATTACTTACCCAAATCAAGTCAGGCATACAATAACTCATAAGCTAAATTTTTCAACCTCAAGGTTAGTATTGGTGCTTTACTATTTGACCAGTTGACCCAACATTCAATGTTTACTATTTAAAAACTAACAAAAAAAAAACAACTCCTACCCCAGTTTCAGTTTGTTTTAAGGCAGTGTAGACTTTCCAGAAGTATTTACTGAACATCTCCTTGCTGAGAGGTCTTCCATTGATCCGGATCCTCTCCCTCACTTCTATGAGATGTGGGGAGGTGAAGAGGCCAGTTTTGTAACCTTTTGAGTGAAGGATCCTTTCACAGAAAGCGCAGGTGGACCCTTTGCCTTTAGTGCCACTGACGTGGATCACAGAGAGATTGTCGACTTCCTCCACCTGAGAACCAAAATCAACAATTGTTGGTATTAAAAAATTCTAAAAAAAAAAAAAAAACCTAAACCTAGGAAAAAATATTTTTAATTAGCAGATATCGGATATCCCCTTTTTTTGTTCTCAAGAACTAAAATAATGTATCACACATAAATCTATGATTTTGTATGTACTATATGCAAATTTGAGTTACCGTAAGGCCTGAGCGATGAATATAACGGTTCATGTTGGGAACGCTCTTAACATTTTTTTTGTCCTTTGATTCACGTACTTTAGCTATTGTTTCAGCATTTGATTGAAGGTTTTGAAGTGCTATCACTGCCTCCTGGTTTAAAAAATCAAAACATTAGTGATATCAGTCACAATTAATAGTTATTTTACAAATTGCTAAACTATTACTTTTAAACTATATTTAGGTATTATGTTTGTGATTTTTGCATGGAGTAGTAATGTATTCGAAGTTTATAGGATTATTATAAGAAAGATAAAATGGGATCTATACATAAGATATTTATAGAGTACATTTTCTATAAAGTTAAATTAGCATCACAGAAATAAGCATGAGAAAAAAAAATTCTGGTTCTTGGCAGGAAATAACTTGTAAATCTATAGTTTTGGCATAGCCTTACTATTGATACTGATGTCCAATAATATACTCTTCAAAAAATAGGTGTGTCTTCTTCTTCTTCTTAATTTTAGTGTTGAAAGGGAACCCCCTCCAACACAATTAAGGATACGTGTCAACTGGTTATGCGCCATTGACTCCGAATTCAGCCTGCTTTTCTTTTTGGATTTGCTTCCATAGCCTTTGTCCAACCAAGAACAAACTACAAGGCAGCAGTTGTTGGATTTTGGAGTTGTCTCTCCTAAAAGAGTGGCTGTCCCTAGCTAACGAGCCTCATCTGCCAGAGGGCTCGACTCGAGACTTTTCGGTTTAGCAACCTTGAGCTTTACCAACTCGACCACGCCAACATAGGTATGTTAGTAGTATTGTTACCTTTACTAGTTTTATGGTTAGGAATCAGGGTTAGGCATATGGCAAGACTAGGGTTGGGGTTAGCATTGACATTAGCATGCCATTTATGTATCTTAGTTAACTGTCAGCAACCCAACACCACTTTTTTAAGAAGATTCTATTATCGGAAACTGGTATAAAATCCTATTTCTATAAAATTAGCCTAGCAGTCTGCGTTAAAAGACAACACATGAACACAGGATTTGGTGATGGTGAAGTGAAGAAATGTGATGCAGCATACATTTCACGCCCACTTTGCACCTTCTCATCTTCACCAGTTTGTTCTATTGTTATGGTCAGAGGATTTCTTGCTAAACTAGGGCTTGAGTCACAGAAAATTGAAATACCGTAGGCCTAATAAGTAGTTTTAAGTCCAAATGAGCTAGGTCTAAATCTAATCGTGGAAATGTCAGTTTTAATAGCTGGAAAAAGATACGCATGTGCAATGGAGAGAAACTACTACTTGCCTTCGCGGCGATGTTTTCTATTGTACTGCACATGAGTGTGTTTACAACTGTAAAACCCTAGCCCTATCATTAACCCTAACCCTAGCTCATCCATGGTCATTGCGCATGAGCAGAACTATCTTTTGCTGACCAATTGGAGACGCTGGGGTGAAAAATCTTTTTCCGCGTAGTCACTTCGTTATTTTTTTGTCTGGTTGGTTCGAGACAGATTTCTGGTTTCTTTGGTGTTAAATTAAATAAAAAACTATTTAAATTTAAAATGTAGTGAGTATTGCTTTTACCTCATAGCCACCAGCTAATGAAGAAAAACTTGAGCTAGATCTATCCAGTTTTAAATTTGTGCTCCTGCTTTGCTGGGGAGTGTTTGTAAACAACTGACTTGTCATGGTTCTTACTAGATTTCGAGAGATCTTTATCATACTTTACAGAACGGTTTTTTCAAATACAGTTTGAGTTATAATTCATAGTTTATATTAGATCTAGTCTACTAGAATTAGTCTAGACCTAGAACTATAGATTTACTACCGGCGAACATGCTGCTGCTGTCGATGTTGTTGTTTACTCAACGTTTATTTCGGAATAGGCTAAATACCAGAAAATAAAAATAACACCAGAAAGCTGCAAAGGCAAAACCCCAAGTAAGTTAACGTACACTTTGGGTTACATTAGGGGAGAGGTTCTGGAATTTTTTGCAACGTGAGGATAGTTGGGGGAGGGAGGAAAAAAAATGCTACTATCTGATTTCTGTGCTTTTTTCTAGTGTCTTCTGCAAATATTGAAATTTAAACACGGTTGACACTAAAAGAGAAAAAAAGGGAAACAAATAATAAGTAATTATATTTTATTATATATAGCTAGATTTAACTTAAGTCCATTTTGCGATTAAATCGTGTAGTTTTTGTGAAATAAGCATAACTATTTTTCTAGATCTAGATCTAGATAGAGGTACTATGGTTAAAAATATCGCAATTGTGTCATAACGGGGTTTGTCGAGTTGTGTGGTTTTTTTGTTCAGCAGCTCTGTGTGTGTGCTTGTTGTATTGCTTTTTGTTATGTCGGGCACAATAGATATGTTTTTGACGGCTAATTTAGAGAGAAAACTGTCACAAGATGATTTTAAACGTCAGGGCGTTGTCGGATGGGAGTGATGTAGATGGTGGCGGCATCGGAGTTGGAGCGATGGCAGTTGGACGTTGGGCTGGATAATGAGATTGTAGGTGGCGGAAAGTTGGTTAGTATTTGTGATTTTTGCTGAAATGTTTAATAAGCATACTGTTGGTAGAACAGACTTATCGTTTAGCATTACAATAATTAGCAATTATCAATTGCTCGCCATCTTAAAAGTTTTGTTAAAATATTTGTTGATTTTGGGCTTCTACACTATACTATTATTTTTATCAAACTGCTAGGACTACTTTCACTTTTCGCAAATAAAGTAAACATTGAATCAATCTATCAGATTCTGGTCTAGATCTAGACTAGCTAGATCCTATCTGTCAAGAATTATACATCTAGATTTAGTCCTGACTATTGTTCATACTAAGTACATAGTAGACTCTAGATCAATTTACATTTAGTATATTTAGTACTATTTAGTAGAAGAAGATTAGGGGTTAGGTGAGTGCATTCATGATAGTGCATTGCAATTGCATTTTTTCTTTCAATTTTTTTATTTCTTTTTTTTTTAATTCTACTCAAAAATTAATTATTTTAAGATTAAATCATATCCTGAAACTTATAAAATTATATTACACTGACTAGACAGTGCCTAAATACTTTAAATATTACTATATACTACTTTATACTTTATACGGTAATCCCACGATATATACTATTTATAGCGTCGGTTATTATTCTGGAATGTTGCAGCAGTAAAAAACAGTAAAACCATGGCACCATGGCGTAGTCTAGCACGCGGTTCCGGAAACTTTGTGTATTCTCTTAAATATCTTAACCCTCACCAGGCCCCCCCCCCCCCATAGTTGACTGTTACAAAAGCGAGAACATTCTAATAAACAAATTTTTTAGATTAAGGTTTAGTTAATTTTATTAGGAAAAACAGTTTTGATACACCATACTAGAAATTTTACAAGTTTTACCAAGCCTTGCTTATTAATGATGTTATAGTTGTTCATTAAATAACTTTTAAATTACTATTTTTCAGAGGAAAAAAGTGCACAGTTTTTCTTGAGCAAGTGTCAAACCATTCATTAACTTCAACAATGGCCTGTTTACCAAATTCACTAAGAGCTATGACTCAGTCAACTAGCAAGAGACTGCTTTCACAGAGTACAAAATGTACCAGAAAAGGGATAACATACTCAAGATTACTTTTCTTCAATCACAGTTTACCACATTCACGCCCCTTTTGCGCAGCACAGCCAAGTTTACATCAAAAGATAACATTTGAAAATCAGCCACTGTCTTGGCTTTTTGTGAGTGACTCTGTTGCAGGGGCCTACGGTGCACAAGTTAATCTTGAACTGGATTTGGACAGAAGGCTCACTGAGGAGACTTATGTGAACTTGATGGTTAATAATGTCAACCTTAGAGAAATGGATATAGATGTCTATAAACTGGTGTGTTAATAACTTATTCGCTTGTTGAATTTATTATTTTATTGCCAGTTAAGGATGCTGCACATTTTTAAGGAGTAAAGGGGTGGTAGATGTTTTTCTTATATTGACTTATGCGGTTAAAGGGGTGTTGAGAAGCAATGTTATTTATCTACTACTACTACATTGATTTTTAAGAAATAAAAAGGTCAATACAAGTTGGCACAGTTATATTATTTGTAACAGCTTAAATACTGTTTCAGATGTAACAAGCAATTGTCTCTTATTCTTATAGTTTAAAATAAAACACTAAAATTTTCTAGTACTATACTTTACTCTGGCTTTTTACCTGGAGGGGGGTCTTAAATCTTTTTATAATTTAACTGTATATGTAGTCTTGAATGACATTACTCATTTTAAAAAAAAAATTAAAAATTGCCTGTTAGTATTAGAGATATTCTGAGAGTCAGTATCGCCATATAATACTTTGATGCTTAATGTTCGCAGGATGTTTAGTTTAAGGTAGAAGTATAATTACCAGTTTTACTATGTTAAATACCCCACCCATGAGTATCACACATCCTGAAAAAATTAATCTACCACTCCCCTACCAAATAACTACTAATTCTAATAAAAATGTACATAATTTTTTTGTCCTAAGAAAACCCATGTAAATTATTTTTGTTGTCTAGGACATTACCCCCCCCCCCCCCTCGCCAATAACCCCAGACATTACCCACCCTTCCCCATGTTGAAGAGCCCTGACCGTAACCCCATACCCTAACCACAAACATTTAGCTAACCCCAATTCTAAACCTACATCTAACCCTGAAACTAACCCCATCCCTAACTTATCCCTAACAGGTCAGGGGGGGGGGGTGTCCTGTTACTATTATTCTTAGACCTAACCAACTATACATTTTATCATTGTATTTAGTTTTCCATATCTTGTTTTATGAATGCTAACTTAAACATTGTGTTGTTTAGGCTGAAGATTTCAAACAGCTTAAACAAAAAGAAAAGGAGAAATCAGATTTAATTGCAGAGAAACAACGAGTGGCTGAAGAGTTACAAGCTTTGAAGAATAAGGTAATATTTAAAGTTTAAAAGAATGGATTTTTTTTTTCATTTTGGTTTTTATTACAACTAATGTTTTAATGTTGACTTTATATTTGTAGATTTTATAAGCACCATGTCTCAGGGTTTGATAAAAAGTAATACTATACATAAGTGAATTAATAAAAAATTATTCAAATTCTTTAAAAATATGGCACCTACAGGAAGGGTATGTGTTTTGTTGACTAGAATTTATTTTCATGGTCTTTTATTTTGTATATTTTCCTTTGGCATTTAAAAAAATTTATAGCAAGTGGTCAGTGTTTAATTTGTCCATCTGAAAATATGTATTTCAAATCTTCACAGGAATCAGATCCATCTACACAACCATTAATCCAGGAAGCTGTTCAAAAGTTATTTCAATTAAAACAAGCAATAGTTAATACACCGGTAAAATTATTTCTCTTCTTGTAGTATGATTCATAACCGCTTTGTTAATAAATTTTTACTTTTCTTATTGTTTTTACAAACTTTACTTTCATTATTAATTTTTCCCAAAAAAATAATTGTCAGTATTTTTGTTATAAAATTAACATCTATTAAAAAAACAACTAAAAAGTGGTTGAAATTTATTCTGACTGTTAGTTTCCATTGCTTATCACCCAGTTAACTAGCCAAATACAGACAAATGTATGTGATTTCTAATAAAATTGGCATTAAATAGTGTTGCCTTGATTATAAAAAAATGTATACTATCACTCACTAAAACATTAAAATATTCTGCCACAGCCATTTTGGGAGCTAGAAGAAAGTGTGATACTGAGGGCACTGAAGCTTCCAAATGACCTTCACCCAGATACTGTATGTAGACATTTATGTATTAGTTATTGAATAATAAGTACAAAATACAAACCCATTTCCCCAGCTGTGCAAGTTATCAAGTTAAAAAAAAATTCTCACATTTTATCAATGCAATACTTTTTTTTCCATAATTAATATCACATAGACACTAATATGGTCAATGTTATTTCAGAAACAATCAATACAAGTTGTATTTGTTACTGTGGTTTCCAGTCTAGTTATACTTTTATGTTATCTCTGTACAGTGGCTCATTGTCTGTATGTATGTTACATAAAGGTGTTGAAAATAACACTGTATGACTAATATTACTGTCTTCCACAACCCTGCTTTTATACCCCTTCATTATATTTGTTGCGACATGTTGAATCACAGCTAAAGAATTCTTGAAAGCTACAGTAATGAATTTTTTAAGATATAAAGCTGCATTTATTTGTTTTTGTAAAAATGGAAAAAGAGTTTCTCTGTCCTTTATTCTCAAGTCAATTGAAATTTTTTAAAAATCTCTACACATGAAAGAGAAAAAAATCACAAATGTTCATTATATTTTAATGAATTGATTTTAACAGCCCCACGGAGAATCAACAATTCTCAAAGAAAAAGCTGGTGTTTATAGTAAGAATGTTTTTTTACCTTATTTATTGATGTAGTGGTTAATATTTCTTTAGGTTAAAAATATATTTCATGCCAGAATTAAACATAGGATGTATATTATAAGTTAAAGATTCTTTACCTGTAGGTAAATTCTAAATTTTATGTTTGGGTATTATAGTTGCAATAGTTAGATTTTTCAAAGATTGAACATTTATTCTTTAAAACAACTCATCAAGTTTTAAACTTTTATTCATAGATGATGTACATAACAAGCTTAGCCATGTTGAAATTGGGAAAAAATTTGATCTCATAAAGTTCAGGTAAAAATATACTGATTCATTTCCATAACTCGGTAACACCTGTATTTGGAAAAAAAAAGCAACTTGCGTTACTGATAGACATTTTATTTTAGTGAATTTTTATATGGTAAATAATCCTCTTACGCCATCTAAAAATACTGCCAGTAGAGCTTTCGACTATTTTCACAAAAGTCTGGAGTTCAGATCTCAGTCCAGACTTGAGTCTGTAGGACTTCCCTGAGCTCACTCAGCTCTAATGGGCACCTGACCCATATTGGGGAAAGTAAAGATGACTGGGCATAGTACTGACCACACCATCCCTTCATATTCCAGGGTCAAGAAATATGTGAACTGCACTTCATTTCCCTAATAGATCTCTAGGTCTAAAGAGTAACTTATTTATTTATATTCATGAAATTGATCACATAAGCAACAAAACAAATAATAATTGTAAAATAGCTGCAGAAAGTAATATACACCATTTTATTTGCACTTAAACCTACTTGACTATTGTGTTACTACAGAAGATCCACAAGGCATTGCATTCTTTTAGTGAACATTACAAACAGCTGTTATGAAAATTTCACCGCTATATTATCGCAATGGGACGGCGTGGCCTTGGCAGTAGAGAGCTAGGCTGCTAACCCGGAAGTCTCGAGTTCGAATCCGGGTTAAAGTCAGTAGACCGTCCCTGAGTCCACCCAGCTCTGATGGGTACCTAACTCACGTTAGGGAAAACAAAGGTGGCTAGGCATAGTTTTGACCATACTATCCCTTCAAATGCTGAGGTTTCTGAAGCAGATGAACTCTACTTCACCTGCCCCTTGTGTCTTGGGCACAAACGGGAAAAGATGATGATGATGTTATTGAGGTTTAAAACTGGATAAAAAAAACTTCTCCACAAACTGCATTACTGTATAAACTATTTAAAGACGTACTTGATCTTAAACTTTTGTGTACCCTTTCAGCAATGTTGGGCCTAAAGCATATTACCTGAAGAAAGATCTAGCTGTTGCAGAGATGGAGCTCATCACTACTGTTGTGGAATACATGCAGGCTCAACATTTTTACTTTATTGCTGCCCCTGAATTTTTCAAGACACCAATTCTGGTAACTAAAATTATTTTGTCTTTCAACATCTAGTGCAGGGGTCTCCAAACTTTTCAGTCCGAGGGCCGCATTAACTATCAAATTTCAGTTTGGGGGCCAGTTTCTTCCAGGCGTGTCTTTGATTTTTTCCTGGCAAAGTTCCTCAGCTGTCACCAACAAACGATTTTTCCTTGGACAAAAAGATCTCAGCGGGCCGGATGAGAGGACTTTGAGGGCCGCATCCATCCCGCGGGCTGTAGTTTGGAGACCCCTGATCTAGTGTATAAAAGTAGAAATTATTTTGTTTTTATAAAATGTATTAGTGGTGGTAACTAGATTTTTTAAAGACTCCAATACTGGTAACTGGATAATATTTTGTTTCAAGACACTAGTACTTATAACTCGAAATCATTTTGTTGTTCCAAAAATCTAATAGTGGTGGTAACTAGACATTTTTTAAAGACACCATTGTGGGAAATTATTTTGCAATACTTTTATATTTTAAATAAACTTTTATGCTTTTGGACTTCAAAACAAGATAAGGAAAACAAATTATGAAAATTATATTTTAACGCAGAAACGCTGTTTAAAAAAATGTAATGAAGAAAGAGAAGATTTGTACTGCCTAGTTGATTAAATCACACTGAAACAATGTGATAATTTATTATCGGCCCTTGATGCAGTAATACTGATTTTTTAAATTTTGTTGATTTACATTCAAATGTAATTTTGTGTCTGTATGAAAAGCAAGAATCATACTTATCAAGTAGTAAATTTTTTACACCATAACTGTTCAAAAGTTAATCAAATTTTTTGTTTCCAGGGTACATGATTTAAAAAAATATTGTTTCAGGTATTTATTTATTTCTAATAACTTGTATACATCTTTTTGTTTTAGGAAGGATGTGGTCTGAACATCCATGATCCATCAGAGGTAATTTATTCTTATGACACCACCCCCCCCCCCCCCCCCCCCGCCTTTCATTTCCAACAATCTGTGTTTGCCATCCTTCAGAACTACTTAACAAATTGCCAATAATTTCAAATTTTTTGGTTGAAATAATTTCCCCAACTTAAACCGTGAAATATTTCCAAACATCGATCCATCTCATGAAAAAGCAAAACAACAAAATGTTGAATAAATATTGTATTTCCTTATCTTTTATCACAAAGGTTTTTACAATGATTGAAGCTAAAGAGAACATTGAGCCAATGATACACTTAACAGGGGTGTCACCAGCATCATTTATAGGTAATTTATACATCCCTGAAGAGGGCATACATTTCTATTCTTGTAGAATCAAATATTTTCAGTTTCTCATTTATTTTATTTATTAGACATTTAAAATTGTTGAAGCATAAACGCTTTTCATTGTTAATCAGGAATTCCAGTTAAAGATAAAATAAGATTAAGTGTAACTAGCACATTAAGCCATACGAGCCGACCCGCGGCATATCATACGCCACAATTTAGTTGTTTTATTTTCTACTTTTCAGTAATTTATAATTTGTGAATTCGACAGTACCAACGCTGCCACTGCTTTAAAACACTATCAGTAGCCCGTTAAGGATAATAACCCCCCTCCTTTCCCCTACTCCACCCCCTGTGAAAGTAAACTCATCTTAGTTACCTCCCCTAAGTTTAAAATCGTTTCAAACTAAATTAACTGCCCCTAATAGCCGGCACTAAACCCGGCTCTACGATTGTAAACATTTAGCGTGGACCACAGCTCACCAGGCTATGTGGGGGTGGTAGGGAGTGCTCTTGGTGTTTTCTATCGTCTCCAAGAAGAGAATTATATATATAGATATTGTTATAAAAGACATAGGAGAACCCTTAAAATCACAACCTATATTTTTTTACTGTTGTTATCTTGAATGAGTGTATTATTAGTTTTAAAATCATGTTAATTTTTATGAATGTTTTGACAAGAGATCTCCTTAAAATAATGTGTATTAATTCTTGTGGTAACAGACATTAATTTTTTCCAAAGTATATGTTGCAAATTTGTTTGTTTTTTCTAGGTTATGTAGCCAAAACTTGCATAGGGGATAAATCTATGCCTTTAAATATGTTTGCTTGTGGTCGAACATATCAAAATTGTAAGTACTCTGTGGCCTGTTGTATTTAATGATAATATAATAATATGATATACAGTGTAGTCAGGATTGATGCAACATTTTGTTTTATAATTCTTAATTCTCAACATTTTATAATGATGTTTTATTTTTTAACACTTTTTCATACATGAAAGTTTTTTATTTATTTTAATGGTTTAATAATATCCCTGAGTCCATCCAGCTGCGATGGGTACCTGACTAGAGTTAGGGAAAGTAAATATGGCTGGTCATAGTGCTGGCCACACTATCCCTTCATATGCAGAGGTCACAGAAAGTGAACCCTACTTCACCTGCCCCATGGACTGTCAGTTATGGAAGGGAGCTTTACTTTTACTCTTATAGGCCTAAGCCCCATTAATTTTTTTACAATTTATTTTACAGCACAGTAATGCCCTCATGTTTTATGGCTAGATTTGTTTACCTTATATTTTTTTGATGTACATTTTCCTATGCCCACACAGGCAACCTACCAGGATTGTATGGTGCTGTACAGTCAAACCAGGTAAATTCAAATGTAAAAAGACCTAAATGACTGGTCTGTTTCTTACACAATGTCTGATAATACTACCATATTACTAAAATAAAATGTAGGGGATGGCTTGACCTAAGCGGTAGAGCGCTAGGCTGCTAACCCGAAAGTCTGTAGTTCAAATCTGAGTCCAAGTCAGTAGAACTTCACCTGAGTCCACCCAGCTATGATGGGTACCTAACTCATGTTAGGGAAAGTAAAAGCAGCTGGGCAAAGTACTGACCACACCTTCCCTTCATGTGCAGAGGTCATGAAACATATGAACTCTCCTTCATCTGCCCAATGGTTCGCTAGGTCTAAAGAGGATTCTTTACTGTTTAAAATAAAACTAATCTTTTCTTTGGTGCCCTATTTGTCAGAATATTTAGTGTCAGTAAATATTAAGTGTTGATTAATTGTCATTTATTGTGCTAATTTAGTAAACTAAAATTTTGTTTATTTTTGTAGGATTTTAGCTCCATGTTAAAAAACTTTAATTTTGTAGTAATCATCCATCGCACTGTAGACAAACTTAAATTAGCCAGCAAATATACTGTAAACATCACAAAGGTGTGACAAATGCCATCATCCTTTGAGACTCTAGAAACAATTTTTTACCTTACAATTTTCTTTCTGTTAAGAAAAAGCAGTACTAAATTTTAAAGTATTTACCGTTTGTACATTGATATAAATCAAACCATTTCAAAATAAGAGTCACAATATTCTGGAGAGCTGTTTTGCAAGCTTTTTAATATTTACACAGGTGGGGCTGTTCTCATGTGTTAAAGAAGAAGATGTGAATCGTCAAATGGTTAAGTTAACAAACTTGATATGGACGTTTTTGGAAGGCTTTGGATTTCCGTTGAGGTAATCTCATAGCTTTTAATGAAGATTAATGATAAACAGGATAACCACAATCTCAAACCTATGGGAGTTATGTAGATAATCGCCAGTTGTGACCAGTACAGAAATACTCCAAAAGAATGGGAGGTGGGTAGGAAAGGCCGGCAATAACATCTCAAGGAAAATTCTGAAATGAAGGGAAAGGGGGGGGGGGGGGAGGAAGAAAGATTGATGGTCTAGAACTAGAATAGAAATTTTAGATGCAGATTAGAGAGGCTAAGTTGGCATGATCTTGGCTGAAGAAAATAGCTACCAAACAAGTTTTTTGGTAATGTGAGATCTCTGCTCTATGTTTATTTGGCCTTGGCATAAGGTACAATGTCTAGCCACATTTACAAGATGAGACAATGGGTATACTATGTGATTATGTGATAACCATTTACAAGTTTGACTTAGATAAATTGACTGATAGATTGAATAGGATATAGAGTGTATGTAATTTTTTTTTCCGATGCAATTACAGAATGTGTCAGGCGAATGCCAAAAATTTAAAAGTTTCCGAGAGTAGGCGGGTGGACTTTGAGGTATATGCTCCAGGTATCCAGCAGTATGTCACTGTGAGTAAATACATTCTTTTATAAACTTGGCTTACCTCCCTGTTAAAATACAAAATTTCTGCTTTGGTTTATCTCCCCTGTTAAAAAAAGTAAAATTTTTTAATTTTTCTGTTTAATTCATAATTTTTTTAAGTTATCCACTTTAAAGAAGTCACAACAGTATAGTTTTAAATTGTGTATTTTATTTCAGCTCCTTAGCTGTGTTTTTTGTTTCTTTTTAAACAAAATTTTCGTAATTAATATTGAAAAGAGCTTTAATTTATTTAACCAGGTTGCAAGTGTGGCTGACCTAGGAGATTATGTCAGCAGGAGGTTGATGGTCACACATAACCTCAATCATTCAGATATACGAAGTAGCAAAATTGTACACATGGTAATCTATTACCTAGCACATCTTTCACAAAGATTTAAAATATTCGCACACATTTGAAAGCTGTCTACTTTTTTTCTTGTCTTTTTATGGTTAAATTGTCAAAAAACCCATTGAAAATAAAAATGTCATCAGTTTATAGATAAAGTTTATTCAGCCTACATTGTTACCTGTCATTGAGAAAAAACTTAGAATAGATTAATCGCTGGATCTTATAAATACCGTAATAATAAAATGTTTAAATTATTTTATTCACAAGCTCTCGGGGGTTGCCTTGAATATCACATCATTATTAGCTGTATGGACTGAGCACAGCAACAGTTCTCAGGTTTGGTACCAACTTTTTATATAGGCCTATATGTACATCTTTTTGCCCTAAAAGTTATAGTTTTCAAGTTTAAAAATAGTCTATTTATTAAAGAAAGTCAAACTGGTTAAGCACTAATTTCTGTTTTTGTGTCCAACAGTTAGGAAAGCACTTGGATTGTGTAATATTTTTACTTGAGCAATTTTTTTTAATTTGCAGGAAACATTTTCTCTATGTCCATTACCTCCTGGACAGAAGATTAAAACAGAAAAAGATCAATAAAAATATTTTCTTTATTGAAATGACTTCTCTGTTGTTGTGTTGGCTTTTTTTTTTACAAGGTAATCATTCATAAATCAGTGACAATAATATACAAAAAAAAAAAAAAAATGACATGGAAAAATCATTGCTGTGCTGCCTCTGCTATTGGGTTTGCATGTATTGTGATTTCTCGTAACCTTGTTTCTGTTAGTGGTTTATACCCCTTTTCACTGACAGGGAGTTTTTCCAATGTGTCTAAAGTATCAAACCCATCAATTACTCTGAAACAAATAATATATCAATTTTTAAAAACAATAACTTTATAAAATATCTGACAGTTTTGCATCTGCAGTATGTCATATCTATTTGCAAGTTCTCTATTAAAGAGCTTTGATTTAACTTCTAATTGAGTTCAATAAGCAAACACCAGACCACCACTCAATCTAAAATTATTTAATAATGCCACCTTCTTAAGTAGTGTACCTTATGCCTTCTATATTATTATCAATAACTATATTTATCTATAACTATAAATAATTTTGACAAATACAACTCAATTATTTTCAACTAATATAGTTTTATCCGCCAAAATATTATGTTCAAAGCAAACAGGTCATTTCTTAACTTACCTTCCGAAAACAGTATACTTCATATCTAAGTGAGGCTGTTTGTTGTATGTGATAAAAAACTGGGAAGCATTTGTGTCAGGTCCATTATTAGCCATGGAAACCATCCCCCTTGTGCTATGCTGAGAGTAAAAACATTTCAAAACTAATTTATTGTGTGCTCCTAATTTACCGTTTAACCAGAGAAAACGTGAAATTAAAACACATATCCTAATCATGTTAATAACTCTCAACTATATTATAATTTACATGCAATGACACATTTTTATGCCTCTCCAGTGATTAGACCAGATTTATAATAATTACTAGGTGAGCAAAAAAATACAAATGTACACAGTGATGTATAGATATTTGCTAAATATTACCTTTAAATTTTCTCTGAATTCATCTTCAAATTTTGCACCCCAAATACTTTTACCCCCTTTTCCTGTACCTGGAAAATGATTACTCAGTTAAAACAATTGTAATTGTTACAAATCTTCAATTTCACATTACAAAATGTAGATAACTTTTATTTCAGTGGGTTTCTGTATATATTATATGTATACTAAATGATAATGTTAATTACAAGTCTCTGTTTAACTGTTAAAATTTTTCTGTCAATGTGAATCACCAAGTTGTCTTTCTATTTTAAAAATCTCAGCGTTTTATTTGATCAAATTCCCCTTACCTGTGGGATCACCTGTTTGAATCATAAATCCTGCTATATTTCGATGAAATAAACTATCATTGTAATAGCCACTTGCACACAGGGCTAAAAAGTTCTGCAATAAAAATTACAGAACCATTCATTTATCAATTTATGAGATTTGCATGGGGAAAGTGTGATTCAGAAAAGATGGAGTTTGTGGATGGCTATGTGTGATTTATGTGATTAGCATGTTAAATTAACATATCTTAATAACATAATATTACAAAATTTATTTTTCCCTGAGTGTTTACAACATGTGTAGGTTTAAACAGTAATAAACAGTAACAACTGATTTAAAAAAACAAAAACTTAATAGGTAATAGAATCACAATTATTTTAAAATTAAGCAGCACCTCTTCATGGTAAACAAGAGATAAGGAATTGAAAAAGGAAATTTGACCAAATGTAGTCGTAAGGCAAATTATAATCCATCATACCACTACAGAAAATATTACATTCTTTTTTCTTAAATTAATTTATCTAGTTCATCCTTATTTGGAAGGGGGAGAATATGGTCACCCCATTTTCTCATGTCAACATGATAGCCATGTTGTACACTTGAACTTAATTTTTATCAACTCTTGATGCTTTTTTTCTGTGAAAATAAAGCCCAATATATAAGTGGTTAGATGCTTAATTTTGTTTACTGCCTCATATTTAATGCTTCATGTTTAATAACTAGAATAGCTGTAAAAACCTTGTTTAGATTTTTTATTCATAGTGAAATTTAGCTAAACTTACTTCACATGTGATGGGGCACTGTTCACAAAAAAGTTCAATCTTTAGATCTCCAACGTCTGTATGTAATGTAACAGCCTATTAAAGAAAGTTAAGTTACATTCTCTCTTAATTGAGTCTTAATCTGCTAGTTTTTTTACTGTTAAAACTGACAGAAACAAATCAAAATTATAAAGCCTATTATTCATTTATTGAAACAAGGAAAACAATTGTTTTATCAAGTTCTAGGCTTATTAATAATTATTTTACATAAGATAGAAATATAAATTTGGTATCAGTAGAAGAAAGCAGGGATTCTCTGCTAGCTAACTCATAGGTTTCAGTTTCAGGGTAAAATACTTTAAAAAAATTAAATTTTGTATGCTACTTCCTAGCGTAGTAGAGTAGATCTAGCTTAAATAACTGAGAAAAAAATTTATTATTTTATGCTAGAGAATCATCATCATGGTGATTTTTTTAAAAACAAAAAGTAGTAAAGTAGGCTGAAACTACATTACTAAAGCCTAGTACACAGTACGGCTAGTAGAATCTAGTAAAGCGGCGGGGGAGTAAAGCCTTATAAATAAATTGCGCTATAATTAGGTATTCAAAATGAAATTTTTATAATGAAATTAAATAAAATTTAACACTTCCACCTGATAGAGACTGTTTTCATCAGAACAGAAACACCAAATTTATTGATGTATGTCCATTTTTAAAAAAGTTATGAATTTTTTAAAACTCAAAAAATGCGTTCGCTTTTTGAACAGTAAAGGGTCTATTTGAGACCCCTACTAACTTCTACAATAACTAAGTTAGAACTCTCAAATTTCTTGCACACACAGCCAGTAATACAAATAGCAAACCCAATTTTTTTCAAGGTAGTCAGACAGATATAAATAGAAAATTTATTCACATAAAAATGAGCCAAAGCACAATTTTACCGAAGTACAAAAAGGGAGACAAAAAGTTAATTTACAGTCATTTTTAAAAAATCATAGAAAATAAACTAATTAAGCCACATTAATAATATAAATGTTCTAAGAAAGGAAATTCAAACCATGTTAATATAAAATAAGCAGGTAAAGAATTAATAAAGAAAGTAATTAGCGAGACCAGATTCAGCAAGGTCAGTTTATAAAAATTAGAAATTTCATCCTTTTTAAAAAAATTATTAAAAAATATTTAAGTAAGGTATCTTAATAAATTTTACATTAACTTAAAGCACATGATGTTCTTAATATATAATAAACACAGAGACATAAAATAATCATTCTGCAAAACAATACAAGGCATCCTTCCTTAACGCCCAAAATCAAGAATTTTCATTACCTAACATCTTGCAAAAAGTGTTCTTACTTTTAAGAAAGTAATATAAATTGTGTAGGAAACATGTTAGCATTACTTTGTTATAAAAAACTAAATAACTATACTACTTCTTTACTTATATACTATAATAAAAAGAAATTCCATGCATTTTAAAAACTGACGAAGTAAGATAACTAATTAAACTGAAATTCTTTTTAAATTACCCTAATAGAGTTGTGATGTTTATCTAGTTTTGTTACTCTGGTTCCTAATCGTGACTTGTTCAGCATAAATTTACTTGTTACTAGTATATTTATTTCTTCTAGTTAGTTATTGATCAAAGTCAACTTCTGGAAATGTCTAGGTCCTAACTTATACAATTATCAGAAATCTTAGAGCAGGTTCAAAAAGACAGGTCAATATCCTGATTGGGAAAGTTCTCTATGATGTTGGGTAGCATTGTAATTAATAGTCAATATCCTGGTTGAGTTTGTCTTCTTCAAGGTTACAGATCAAATTATGGAATCTAGTAAGGGATCCTTCCATTGGTCCAGAGTATAGAAAATGTCTGTGAATAAAAACAATTAATTAGCATTTCAAATATACTGACTTATATAGCAGGCCTGTATATCTTTATACCAACTTAGATATCAATCATGTAACATTACATCATAAATAATAGGCCTAAGCAAAGTGCATACAATACTAATATTTGACATATGGTTTCCTTCAAAAGTATTCAGGAGTCCTGTTGTTGCTTTCACAACAATACAAAATTTTTGGTAGGCCAATGAGTTTCCCCTTTCTTTTATGCTAATATCTTGCTCTGTAAATAGAATAATAATAATATTAAAAGTAAGGCTGCTCAATGCTTTTTAGATATTAAATGTAAGCACTTTAGATAGTTCTACTACTAGATCTAAATATTAACATGAAAGCAATAGTGAATCTAACTAATCTAAGTAGATCTAGACTAAATCTAGAAACAACTTTGGACTAAACTATTATGGAAGGGGGGCTACATTTTATTTTAAGTCGTCTTTACAATAAATCTAGAGATAAAAAATGTAAAAGATCGTAATATTCTAAAATTTAATGTAACTACTGCACATATATAGAATAGTTAACTATGAAACTAGGAAAGACAAAAAAAAACAATGCTACAATAAATTGAAAGTATGCTGTTAACCGCTGCGGTAATATAATAGTTGAACCCAACACTACGAGAAAGTAAAAAAAAACATGGCGGACAATCGGCTTGAAATATCGACAAAATATTGATAGTTTAATCGGCCGATGTTATTAACTAACATAATTTACTAAAACAAATTAAATTCTATCATCCTTTTAAACATCTTTTTGATTTAACTGTGCATTCCTTTTTTATTTCAGTGACCATAAATTAAATACAACTGACTTTTAAAAAAGGCTAGATAATTTTTTGGAAATTTTTTTTTTAAGCGTGGAGCAATTACCGATAAGCGGACACTAATATTCAAATGTATTAAAGCGGCAGTTAATCATAAATAAATAAAATATAGCTAGTAATATAATGTGCATTCAACTTACCTGCACGTGCTTTTAAATCCACTGTAATCAACGAATAAACACAAAATCTTGCTCTGAACCGAGGTCGGGTGTTCCGGAATTCAACAAAATCTTGACTCAGGCCGGCGAAATTTAGAAGCGGGTCGTCGCGATTTGTATACATTGGTTTCATTTACTGCGGTCCGACCCCATACATGGAGTGTTCATTAAATCGTAACAGGTTTATGGCAAATTGGATGCCCTTTCGGAATATACAACTTTGGCGGCTGTAAAATTATTTTTTCATGGAAAAAAATCATTTTAAAATTTTAAATTGAACATTTTTAGCATTTAATTATATTATACAGCTGGTAAAGTTATACCATCTTACAGAGCTACCATTCTTCTTTCTAAATCAGTGGTTTCTAGTTGCGTATGTGTTATGGGGTCGGACCGCCGCGCGATGCCGCAACGCGACCAAAATTTTTTAAAACCGGCTTAAATTTTTCGGCTCATTTAGAATACCTACTATAATGTAACAATGACGTTATAATCCAGTAGGCCCTATAAAAAAGAGACCTACCATTTTTTTAAGTAATTTTACACCAAATATTGATAACGTTTTCTAGATTTAGAATCTATTTCATAATTTCAACACAGTCAAAGGCTAAGGATACCAGCAAAGTTTTTTTTAAAATTTGAATAAGAGTAGTATCCCCTGATAACAATTCAAAAAATATGACGGGTTTATCACAGGTAAAATTACTCCTTTATTATTGATTTATTAAAGGAAACAAAATACTTACTTCATGAAATTGAAATACCGATTAAACACACTTAATTTAACCAGACTCACCATCTAAACCACACAAACCATCAAGTAATCTGCTACTAACCTGTCATGCAAGCAATAAAAAATTCAAACAATTAACATCTAGATTTCGTCAAAACTAATTTACATAGCTCAAAAGGATAGAATAAACATTACTCGTTTCGAAGGTGTACTAGAAACACTCTTTGATATGCTAAGTTGAGCTTGATATTCTCCCTTTCATTGCTGCCCAAAATACATTTTACCATTCTAATAAAACTGTAGGACTAAGTAAACTAGAATTCCGATTGTGAATAAGAAGGGGAAACAACCAGTATTATTTACCAGGATCGTGCAATATCACTGTACACTCCCTTTATCAACAAGATAAAAAGGGAAAGAACTGTGCAAGAGAAAGTAAATAATACATAATTTTGGTTGTGTCCCTCTAACAACTTTCACCATCTTATACTGGCTAACAGCTAACTGTTTTATCAATGAAAATGAAATTAGTTTAATAAAAATTAAAAATTCTGTCGTTGTGTGTTCAATTAATTTTTTTTATAAATATATGTAATTGCAGCATCGAAAGTCAAGACTAATGTATTTTTTTTTTACTGATATTGGGAAACATTGTAATAATGAGACCATTTCTGATTTTTGGCTTTTTAAATTCAATGTTTAAAAGTGTAGAACAGGCATACAAAATACAATTCTTGAAATCTGAAAAATGGTTCTTTCCATTCCCCATAACTCTTCTTGTCTTTTTCCTAAGTTATTCCCCTTCTACTGCCCTCAGTACTTAATTTAATTATTACTTATATCAGCACATCTACAATGAATGTCGCATTTTTATAAAAAGTATTATTTAATTAAGGATAAATCAATTTTTTAATCTATTAAAAAGCATGATATAATTTGTAAACGACCCTTGAATCTCCCTGTGTTAGCCTTCTACCCTTTCGTTCTAAATTGATTGTGGGGGGAGGGGGGGGGGGGTGAAATCAAACAAAAATAAATCTAAAAAGGCAGTTCATTGCTCCATTCAACCACCCTACGCCTTACATCACAATACAACAAAATGACCAACCACCCTACGCCTTACATCATAATACAACAAAATGGACCAACCACCCTACGCCTTACATCACAATACAACAAAATATTTATTTTTCCCACCCATGTTAGCGCTCCCTAAGGTCGGCGCCCGGGGACATATGTCCCCGCCCTCACCCCTCGCTACGCTACTGGGCCTATATATACGTTACATATATTGGCTCATATATAATTATATGTGTGTGTATGTGTGTGTGTGCAAGTCTCGCGTAAGAAATAGCTAATAAAATTATTAATATCAAGGTCACAGTAGGCTTAGCCCAATTATCAGCAAAATGAGCAATCTGTGAAATAGAACGCTTCATTAATTTTTTTTTTTTTTTTTAAATTGCAGCGGTTAAAATTGTGTAAGTTGGTGGAGGGTGTAGCAATAAAGATCTTTTTTAGCCCTATCAAATGCATATGTAATGTTTTGTGCAACGTAAGCTAGGCGCAAAGCTGACCTTATACACATTCTACGTTGCCTAGCGGTAGAGAGCTAGCCTGTTAACCCGAGAATCTTGAGTTCGAATCCGGGGTCAAATAAGTAGAACCTCCCTGAGTCCACCCAGCTCTGATGCGTACCTAACACACGTTAGGGAAACAAAGGCGGCAGTGCATAGTGCTGACCACACTGTTACATTAACTACAGACATAATGTAACACACACAATCCTTCATATGCCGAGGTCTCTGAAGAAGATAAACTCTACTTCATCTTCCCCATGTGTCTTGTGCACGAACGGGAAATGATTATGATGGTGACGTTGACAGGTTGTTGAGGTGTTTTCTGAAAGAAAAAACTCGGATACATTTTTTTTAAATTAAAATTTGCCTTCTCCAAATTGTTCCCTATCTACACATTTTAATAATAATTAAATTATGCGGGAAAGTAGAAAGTTTTTTTTTTCTTTAATTTTGTTCACTTTATGACTGTAGAGTTACCAATTTCTCACGCTACTGTCAAGGGACGTAAGCAAACATCCGCTGGCTGCGCCAACTCGTATGCGCTGAAAAATCCCAAGAGAGCGCACGGCTTCAGCCACCAAACACACCTCAAACATGTCCGAAACACACACTCTTCAAACACTGGCGACAAGCTGCAAAAACCAAACAAACAAACTCAGCACACAAGATTTTTTGACTGACTTTTTTTGTCTAAGCGCCATAACTCTTAAAGAAAGGATTGTTTGAACACTACAAAATTGGAGTGGAAAAAATCTTCAATTTCCTCTCACAAAAAATTGTGTCCCTTTACTCAGTATCTGCATTATCTCCCATCTAGGTGCACTTGGTTAAAAGCTGTAATACAGTACAAGAAATTTCAACGTTAAAAGCCCCAGCCAGTGGCGTCACTATGCCGGGTGTCGCGAGCTGTAGTAATTCATGGTGTCTCCCACCACCCCTTTGTTTCTTTCAGTTTTTTCTCCGGGGGGGGGGGGGGGGGGGCGGCGGTGTAATTGAAATTTTCGGAGGAAGGGGGCGGATTAATTAAATTTTTGAGTGGGGGCGGACCATGGGTAAAAGTATATTTTTTATATATAAGTATATATTTATATATATTTTTTTATATAAATTATATTTCGTTCGGGGGGTGGTAGACGTTCTTCAGCCCCCCCCCCCCCCCCAACACACATTTACCTGAAAGAAGATATACCTGAAAGTATGAGCGGAAATGCGCAACGGAAAGATGCGCTAAGGGAAATTGTGCGAAAAAAATACGCGAGGGGATTTTTGTTTTCTAAAAATCGAGCATTTCTAGACGTGAACAAAGAATGACTACATATATATTGTTGCATCATAAAACATATTTCCCCGAAACAATTGATTTTCGCAAATTACCTGTAGGGCTTTTATTGTTTACCTTTATAAATGTATGCATTTTTAAAGTATCGAGCACTTTTCGGCTCCCTCATGCACATATGTAATCGTACCTGACAATGCAACACGTTGCTGTCAAAGTCGGCTGCAAACTTCAGTGAAAATGTGCATGATCTGGAAGTCGGGAGGGGTCGGCGAGGTCGGGCCGGTATAGCTTATGGGTTTTTTATGGCTGGTTTTTAAATGTCCTGAGTTCAAACCCTCGAACATATTAGGCTCGATAGTTGGGAACGTGGTGGGTTGCTTTAAAAATAAAAACAACTGCTGTCTTGTAATTTGTTCTTAGATGGACAAAGGCACTGGAAGCAAATCCAGAGAGAAAAACAGGCTGAAATGGGGAGTCAACGGGTCATCTGCTGCATAACATTAACATGTTGACACGTATTCTGGAAGTATTTTTTTTTTCAAAACAGATAGGCCTTCAAGAAATGAAGTTTTGACTTACGGTTTTTGAAATTAGAAATGAAAAACTGTAATAAAGGTGGTAGAAGCAGATTTAGGCTTGTATTTTAAGATTTGGTTCAGAGTGGGTTTTTTCACACATCCCCCCCCCCCCCACCTCGGGACGAACGAAATATGATGTCCGTTACCCGGAAAATTTAGTCCGTCACACTCCTCCCTGAGAGAAATAAAAGTCTGAAAGAAACACAGTGCGCATATAGAATATGGATCTATAATGTAAAATGTAATTACCGACGAAGAATTTTCAGTATGAAATTATTATATAGGACTGTAAGAAAACACATTTAAAAAATAGGCCCTAGACCAGGGGTTCCCATCCCCGTGCCCGCGGGCGCCATGGCGCCCGCCGAACGATTCGTATGTGCCCGCCTCTCACTATTCGATAGAGACAGAATTTTTTTCATAAACATTATTGAAAGGTTGAAGGGGATGGAAATCGAAAGTTTGAGGGGGGGGGGGGATGCAAATCGAAAATTTGAGGGGGCGGGGTGCAAATCGAAAGTTTGAGATGGGGGGTGCAAATCGAAAGTTTTGTCCCCGGGTGACGGGAAGGGTCGCTACGCCTCTGGAAGGAGTTTGTCGATTTAAAATAGGTAGTGCCCGCCACCCTACCGATATTTTAGAATGTGCTCTAGAGTAAAAAAAAGGTTGGGAACCCCTGCCCTAGACGAACAATAAAAGCATATATAAAAATCAAGGCACTATGCATTGGAATTTTTTCAAGAGCAATGCGACCTGGATCCTCTTCCACTGCGGTTTTATAATAGGTAGACTACAAGTACAATGATTTTAAAATAAAATGACTTATAAACAGCTGTTGGTATAATCACGAGGACCCTATCTATCGTCGTAGCCCTTGACCTCTTTATCGGTTTATTATCACCCGTGTGAAATGCTGTGCATGGGGGGGGGGGGGGGGGGCGCCGCGGGTCGTCTATAAATAACGACTGAAACATCTCACTCTCCCATCGTCACAAAAAGCAAGCCCTCCCCCCCCTCCACACTCTTCTATAAAATGAGTCACAATTCTGCTACCCCCCCCCCCCCCCCACCACCTTCCAATAATTATAATTCGAACGAAAATAAGTGTTTTTCACCTTTAAAATGCAAAAATAAATCTCACATCATACCAACCATTAAATAGTTTCAACTTCGTAAAGTGTATGACGTATTTATGTAGCATACATACATCCCTTATAGTAGACCTACTGCAGTGTTTCTTCCAGACTGTTCTCTCCGGGTGTGGGGGCACTTGATAAAACCTGGTAAAAGTATATTTTTTCTATATAAATTCCATTTGGTTCCGGGGGGGGGGGGGGTAGACTTTCTTCGGAGTGGGGTGGGGGTGGGAGGGACGGATGCCTGGAAGAAACTCTGGCCTACTGTTTAAATTAAAAAAAAAAAAAGACTATTTGGTTTTACGGACTTATTTAATGTGAATTGTGTGACACCACTATAATAAACGTGAATAGTTAAAAAGCGTCCCGACCTTTTTAAATGGTGGGGGGGGGGGGGGGGGCGCTTATTCACACCAGAGGCGTAGCGACCCTTCCCGGCGCCCGGGAACAAACTTTCGATTCGCACCCCCCTCGAACTTTTCATTTGCACCCGCCCCTCAAACTTTCGATTTGCACCACCCCCTCAAACTTTTCATTTGCACCCCCCCCCTCAAACTTTCGATTTGCACCCACCCCCCTCAAACTTTCAATTTGGCGCCCCCCTAAGGTCGGCGCCCGGGGACATATGTCTCCCGCCCCCTCGCTACGCCTCTGATTCACACATGTGAATAACGGTATAACCATATAAAACTGGGGGTGAGGTAGCAAAAATCGAAAATTCGCCCCGGGGTCGGTCGCTACGCCTCTGGTGTGGTGACATAGTGACCCACAGAGCTTACCTTGCCGGTTTACGCCCGTCCTAGCGACGCCACTTCTTTTAACTAAAATTGATTAATTTAATCCCAGAAGCTCAGCAGTTTAACAGTCAAAGATTATTTAATATGTTAAAAAAAGGAGCTAAAATAAAGTAAAATTTTAGACCTACTAAACATTGGGATTTTCATTTTTGTTCTTTAAAATTTCTTTAGATCTTCACACTAGATGATAGGCCTACTTTTATGCCTGAAGCTATTTTATTTAATGAAATAACAAGATAGATTTACATTGTAGGTCTATTTTTGAAAGCTAGTTTTAATTTTTGTGTGTGTTGAGAAATAGGCTTCTTGTTTTCGCGTGGGCTACCGCCCCTCCACAACACCCGGAACATGGATTTTTTAGCCCAGGGCTTGGTCACGTGATTACACAAGCGAGCAACACCACGTTGTGATTTACTTGAAACTCATGCGTGGGCCTTACTTGCTTCCGGGGATTCACTAGCAGGTAGTGACAAGTCAACTAAAAGCATGGTCTGAAAAAATACAAACATAGGATACCGGTAAGTTTTAGTCCAAGAATTAACCAATAGAATGTTTTGTTATCTAGATCTAATTTTTTTTTCTTTTTACTCTCACTTTTCGTTTTTCCGTGTCGTAGACAATAAAAAAGTAAACAAACATTAAACAATTTGTCTATTATTTAAATTTAACCCACATCGCGAAAACAAAACTAGGATTCGCCATGTGCCTGAACTGAGACCTAACTACACAGTCAGCCACCTAGATTCTAGAGCTAGAAATCTAGATCTAATCTAGATCTACCAGATAAGAATCAAGTCTATTCAGTCATATCTAGAATCAGCTACACAATATGTTTATAATGATAAAGATGAATGATAGATCTAGAATCTAGTCTAGGAACGATAATTCAATTGTAATTTCATATTGGGAATTTCTCTTATTTGAAGAGAACCAGACTAGGCCTGCCATAAAAATAATTTGGCCTAGATTCTATTCTTAACTAACTACACTTAAATTTAATCTAGTCTAGAGTCTAATTCTAGTAAGCCAAGCAGCTATCAAAAAATGGGAAACTGAGATAATAATCTATTATTAGAGTTCAGATGCAAAAAATTAATAAGGGCCTACAAAATTAATTTATTAATTGGCGTGAGGGTGTATTATAGAAATGTGAGAAGCCACACTGGCCTGTTTTTAATGGGAGTGGCTATCTTAAGATCTGTTTTACTAGGCTCACGTTGTTGGTAGGGCATTGCATCATCGTATCAAAACATTTATCAACCATGTGTTGAGCCCCTAGGAACCTAGTTTGTGTGTTTATTATGTCTGCCAGTGAGCCTAGATGTACCCACACTGCTGTGTCTTAAATAGAAATCTTAATATTTTTTTAGATTAGGCCTAGAGATCAAAATTTAGGCCTATGAGTATATGATGATAGTGACAGCTTATTAATTATTAATTAATTACCTAATAAATAATATAGTATAGCCTAGAATGTAGATTTAATTGGCACTAATGTAACTAAATGCTAGGCCTACACATTTTAAAATATGTTACAGTAAGTCTTACATAATTTGTTTACAATTTATGGTTTTGCTATATCATATCATATTTTGTTTATAGGCCTAAATCTACTATTAATTTATAAAATGTTAAAATTTATCATTGTAACGTCTTATCTAAAGAAACCCAGTTTACCATTGTTTACTTGTAATTATTTTTCTTTCCGATTTTAACAATTTATCTTGTTTTTGCTTTACAGGTATCTTTGTTGTTGTTGCTAGATCTAGATAAGGCTAACTAGCCTTTAAGTCCCTTGTGGAAAACATCCTGTCTCAAGTCTTATTAACTTGAACGAGGGCCACTCAAAACATACTTAAAGATTAGGTACCAACTTATTTCTTTAGAGGATTAAATAAATCTTTTCACAGTCAAAATGGAGGACCCTATGCCAAAAGAATCGTCGGCTAAGAAGTTAGACTTGGAAAAAGAACCCATGGTTGAGAAACTGGAAATCGAAGGCGCCAAAGAAGAAGGCATCGTTCTCAAGCAGAATCTATCTCTCATCAATGGAATAACAGTCATTGTCGGCAGCATCATCGGCTCAGGCATTTTCGTCAGTCCTAAAGGAGTCCTTAAAGGATCAGGCAGCGTTGGGATGTCCCTAATTGTTTGGCTCTTGTCGGGAGTCTACTCAATGATTGGAGCCTTCTGCTACTGTGAGCTTGGCACTTCGATTGTGCGCTCTGGTGCAGATTACGCTTACATCTATGAAGCTTTCGGCCCGTTTTTGGCTTTTCTCAGACTTTGGGTTGAGTGTATGATTGTCCGTCCATGCTCCCAGGCTATAGTCGCTCTCACGTTTGCGTATTACGTGATTGAGCCGCTGTTTCCTGACTGTGACCAACCAGAGGTACCTGTCAGACTGCTAGCCGTCGTCTGCATATGTAAGTATTTTATCACATTCTTCAAGCGCAGCTTAAATGTCACCCTCAATTAACCTTTTTAATGTTAATTAGTTTACACAATCAAGGTATGTATGGGTTTACCTGTTGTGTGTTACTGCTGTGAAAAGAGAATTGTCAGCTGTACATAAATCATGAGGAGGCTGTAGGGGATTTGAACATTTTTCTGTTTTATAAAATAGTACATATATATGAAAATACTTGTATAACTTCATTTTGTCGTCAGATACCTAGTTTGATGATGTTTGTGTATCTCTCCTATCACCATCATCTGAAGTAACATTAACTCTTAGTTGCAAACAGTAACAATATAATATTACTATATGTAACAATAATATATAGGCCAAATATAATATTACTGTTTGCATGAACCTCACTGCCACTTACCATTTTTAGTTCTCTTTGTAGCAAAATAGTTTTTGCCATGGACTGGTTTCTCATTGAAAGCTTAGGCCCATGAGGTTATTATTACAGTACCACCTATAAACATTTGGGTAAAAAAATACTTATTTATCGGAGGGGGGGAGTAGGTGTGTATTAGGTTTTTTGTCTTTTCAAGGGTGAAGTTTGTTTTTATAGGATTTCAGGGAACGCCCACGCGCAGGTTTATAAACTGTGCTATATCTGGTAAAAAAAATTTCAGAACAACAATTTTAAATTTCATATTAAATATCTAGTTCAAAATTAAATTTTGGAAAACTGATTCATAAACATAACATTTTTCTCCTAAGAAAAAATTAAAAATTAATTTAAAAATTGTATTTTCCCTGTGGGCCTCCTCATATTTTATTTGAGACCTATTGATCACAAAGGTTTTACATTCATTAATTAATAGGCTTAGTAGTATTAATAAAGCGGATATTTTTTACTTTGGTGATGGACTTGTAGTCTGTTGTATGGTAATTATTCTTACACAAGGTTCACATGTCAGTTTTGATGGGTATATATAATTGACTTAATTGGTTTACCTTGCGTACAATACCATCTGTTATACCATATGGTGGATGTCCCTAATGTAGATGGCGTTCACACATACATTTATGAAAGTGAAGCAGTTTTACTTTAGTATAAAGTTTTTTTTGCCAGTTCTCAGAGAGAATTAAATAATTATTTTATGCTGACACTACGTTTTAATTTGTTTCACTAAGTAAATAAAACTCTGTGGGCCTAATTGTTAATGTGCATCTCCTAAGTGTACACCTGTAGTAATAGGATTACTGAACTAACACACTGCACCTGTACAAAAAATATTAGGCTATCTGAAATGTTATATTTTTCATGACACCCTTTACCATTCAGGAGTCATCCGTAATCGCTATTTATACTATTAACACCACATAATATAAAATTAAGAATGGGAAGATAAAGGTCGATATTAACACCACAAAATATAAAATTGAGAATGGGAAGAAAAGGTCGATAAATTAAAAAAAAATGTTAATTTAAAACAGCAGGTAACTTTTATTCGGTTTTACAAATTTAATTACTCTTTCAAATGCCAGTGGTTCATCTTAAACTCTATGAGGGTCATTGTGGGATAACTTATCTCAGACATGCTCTCTTGTGCTTGCAGACTTTTATTAAGTTGTCTTATTTAGACAGTAGTACTTTGATCACACTAGTACTTTGATCAAACTGTTTTTCCTCCAACTAACCAGTGCAGGTTACTGGTTAAAAATACTTTTGTTTTGTAGATTTGTTTATATTTTGAATCAATGGATCAGATTAGTCATCTCTTATCTGTGGTAAATACTTTGCACTACTTTTATTTTAAAGGGACGCTCTTTCTAATCTTGGGTTTTTAAGTATCATTATCAATAAACTCATGTAGATTGGCTAACATGCCAGATTACGATTATAAAATTAAGGTTAATCTTCATTATTATTAATTTTTTTACATGTGTTTATACATTTGATTTTTTATTTAGCTCTTAACTGATTTTCCAATCTTTTAAAAAAGAGATTTGCTTGTGTGACAATATGGCCAATTAGCACACAGTCTTAAGGTTTGGTTTTAGAAATTTAAAAATATGTTAGTATCACTTCTGAATCCTTTCGGCTCCTGACTTTTCTCTGAGTGGGAAGGCAGAGTAAAGGTTGCTGGGCTGGGTGTGATAGTCTGACACTGCTAATGCAGATTTGACAAAAACATGAACTACTTAGTCCTCTGACCATCTCAGCCATCTGCCCTTATAGATATTAAGACTCTGTAGTTAATTTCTTGCTTTGCGTAGGTTTTATGTTTTACATTTTATCTTTCTGGAATTCGCTTCTTTTGCTCACTAAAATATACTTCACACATCTGTGTAAGATATGCTTTGAGATAGTTTGTACAAATAGGACTTGGGTAAAATATGTTCATATCATCTTTGTTCCAGGAAAAATCTGTTTATATAATTTTTCATTCCTTACATTGGATAGATAGTTAAATATGGGTTAGGCCTACTTTTTTGTTATTGATGTATATATGTCATCAACTAGTGTCATCACCATTAAGATGTCTACTACTGGTGATATAATATAGGTCAAAGTTTAACTGTGAGAACCAGTGTGGGTATGTTGACTCTGTCTAGGGAAATGAAATCAAATACATCAACACACATCATTTGACTAAGGGTGTGTGGTGGTTAGAAATTGTTCTTTCCTCACTCATGGCCTGGACTCCTATACACACTAGTAAAGTTGTGTTTGCATTGATTTTAGGTTTCACTGTAGGAATATTCGTATCTGTTCCCAAGTTCCCTACCTTTTGCCAAGTTCTCTACATGTCCCTGTCTGTTCTCAAGTTCCCTCTGGTAAGCTTAGACATATAAAGTCAAGAAACCAAACTGCAACACAACTTTATTTCTGGTTGTATGTGAGGGGGAGTGGACCTGAGTCTATACATGTATATTCATGTATTGAAGAACCATTAATTCTGAATTAAGTAGTAAATTAATTTACACTGAAATGTGCCTACACCCCCTGGCTGTCCAGTCCTGGCTATTCAAGTTTTGTGTATGTGCGAGCGAGCTGATGAAAGTGTCTTACAGTCATTAAACTTTTTTATTGTCCAAGTGTTGTATGATTTATTAACAGCAATCACTGGGTGATGCTATCCTGAGGTGGGTGGCTGGCTAATGGGTTCGATCATGGGAAGTTGGCTCAGGGTGAATAATTAACAAGTGCTCTTGGCATAGCCTTGGTACATGATTTGAAATGACTGTGTAGATGATAATGGTGTGGCATACATGAAGATTTAGAGTATATGCCACATGATTTGGAATGACAGTGTAGCAGTGTAGATAATAGTTGCGTGACATACAGGTGGTTATAGAGTACTTGCCACGTGATTTGAAATGTCTGTAATAGTGTAGTGAGAAGGAATATGTAGAGTACTTAGTTTCGCCTTCAGCACTGGTCAGTGCCGAGATTTCAGTCAGTGGTCAGCACAAACTGACCACGTGATGGCAACAGTGCTGAAAAAAAAACCAACTAAACAACTGACGTTCTCACAACTAGTTATTTTGATTATCTTAAAACCAATGCTGCGTATTACCATTCCATTATAATTAGGCTTGAGCTGTTCAGTGGTGAACCTGTCCTTCTAACGTAAACAGCTTTTAAGGTCGCCTCTAATCACAATCTGTTCGACGGGTTGACCTAATTAGTCGACGTCTCTGCTGTTTATGAACTTTGACGAAGTGGATTAACTCAACACATCCCTTAGATTTTAACTAACTAGTGGTGTGCTGGTCGATAGCTAATAATATGATCTGTAGTGTTTGCCCATTTTTATATCCATGTACATATCACACAATTATATATATATATATATATATATATATATATATATATATATATATATATATATATATATATATATATATATAATCTTGTTCTGCTTGCAGTGGTTGTGCCTTTGTATTGTAATACGTAGACGCTGTTTATGCGTGTCTGTTGCAAGTTTTAACCTTCAATAGCAGACAGCGGTTAATTAACCAATTACTACTAATGAGATTAAAAGTAGCACGGACCTGACTCGTGATGGTCGTGTTTGTCTACAGCTCGTAGATTGATGGGACGAGATCATTTTTTACTCTCTGTGTTCTCATTGACGTTCGCTAGTATTGTGGTCTAGTAGGTGGCGTGGCGGTCGCTTCACTACGCCCGCGGAGACAGGAGGGGGATTTAGTGAATGAATGGTTCGCCGGTAGATGCCACGTGTAATGAATCGAAAGTGAAAATTAATTTTTAGCGTTTAAATATTGATTGTTATAATATATTGGTTTTCCCCCTTGGTATGGTTAAAAGGTATGCGTCGATCACAGTATTTCTACAGTCAGTTCAGGATCACTGTAACGATTAGCTGACCATCTATTGTAGGGCTATATTTTCTAATATCTCCTTGTTAGTTGACCATAGGTAACTAAAAGTAAAAGTAAAGTTCTTTCAAACCTGACAGTCTATAGGGCAAGTGAAGTAGAGTTCACTTGTTTCTGTGACCTCGGCATATGAAGAGAGTGTGGTCAGCTCTATGCCCAGCCGCCTTTACTTTCCCTAACGTGAGTTAGGTACCCTTCAGAGTTGGGTGGACTCAGGGACGGTCTACTGACTTGAACCCGGATTCGAACTCGAAACTTGCGGGTTAGAAGTCCAGCTCTCTACCGCTAGACCACTCCGTCAAAGGTAACTAAGACACATTAAAGCCTGTTGGACGACATGGTAGAGCGCCCGACTGCTAGGATCGAGGTATGGACGAGATGGCAGGACTTCTCCGAGTTCATCCAGCTTTAATGTGTACCTAGCGTTAAGGAAAGTAAAGGCGGCTGGGCATATTACTGACCACACTATCCCGTCTTGTGCCGAATCAAGAAACACGAGCCCTACTTCATCTGTCAACTATGTTTTATCTGAAAAGGGGACCTTCTCTTTTTAATACAACTCTATAGATTATTAAACAAAACCCGGCATTAGTGGTTAAAGTTGCCGCTACTGAAATACGTTTTGCGACATACATTATCTGCTCGTGTTTTCATCCTTCACGTGTTTTCCCTCATTAACCAAACCCCGGCCGGCTTTCATCCCCGTCAATTGACGGGTTTATTTATTGACATCATCGATTTCGAACAAATCGATACAGTGTGTACATGGCCGTATTGAATGTATGTGGGTCCCCCTCCTGTCCCCACTGTGATGGTCTCTACTAACATGACCTGGCCTGTGTAGCTCCTCCCACATGTCCCACCTTATGTCAATCATGTCGACAGGTGCTAGTACGTCGTAACACGTTTGAAATGTCAGCTCAACACCTGGTGGTCGGGTGGTGTTTTAATATTTACCTTAATTTTCAATTATTCGGAATTTTAGGTCTTTGTGTCTATTATTCTATTTTTCTAATATTTATTTTTGTGTCAGTTACAAAACCCATTGCATACTAAGACTGTTTAGTAAAACCAGATAATAACCCTTACATGAGATTTGGGGGAATCATTCATCTTTAAATTTGGCAATCTAGCCGACTTTATTCCTAATCATCATTGTCACAAAAAGCCCAAGTATCCCCCCATGTCCTTGTACGGGCTGGGATGGGTGTTGTAACATCTCCACTCGTTCTAAATAAACCAAACCCACCTTTTTATGTAGAAAAAAATACACAAAAGCAAACGCCAGATTGCACTTCTTGAACCAATTCCGATTCCGTTAACTAGCACATCGTCACAAAAATATCACACCCCCCTCCTTCCCAGATCGTTGACGCCATATTATGGGCAGCCCCCTAGCATTTAAGGTAGCTTCATTTATTAGTGGACGTCTCTCCTCTTTTGTCTCCACGACTCGCGGCTATGTAACTGAGTGTATTGTCGGTCTTGCTATTGAGCGTATGTTCTTTGTACACATCTATTGACTTTTTGAAACGCCTGATTTGCTGATAATAACTAGCTTTAATTAACACATTATAAGACCGCCGTGCGTGTTGCTAAAGGCCTCAAAAGAGCCAGTCATTCTGATAAAAGAACAGTGCGTTATATTATTATAGCTTGATGCTTCGTTGTTGCGGTGAGATTAATGAATGGCGTGTCCAAATTTAAAGTACAATACCGTTTCAGAAAAGACGTCTCGCGAGACAGAGGTAGTAGAGTTTATCGGTCTCTCTGATCTTGGTGTTTAAAAGATAAAGAGCACAATTCCCAGCCAGTTTTGCTTACATTGAAACCTTAAGTAGCCTACTCTTAAAGTCTGAATGAATGTTTAAATAGCTTGAGCTCCTGAAACGAACTCGTGACTTTTGGGTTAGTATTCATATGCTTAATTCTCGACCACGCGCCTACCCAAATTTAAAGCAGTTGTATGGTATTTCATGTGAAAACAGTTTCTGAACTCAAAATACATTTTGTGCATGTCAGAGTGTTACCTGTCCCGTGTTTAATATCGTCTGTGCTGTTTGCTGTCTGCCCCTACAGTCCAGACGTTAATGGACGTGGTAGGGTTTGGTTCACGTGAGAACTTCGCTAGTCTAGCGGCGGTTAAAAAAAAAAGTAATGGCAGATTTTAAACTGCGTCTGTCAGGCTGTGACATTTGGTGTGCTGGTAGCCCTGAATGTTGAATGTTGGTGTCGCTTTCCACTCTCCCAGATTAGATGGTTGTTATTGTTAAAAACCGCGTGTGTTTTAACTTTATTTCCTCTTGCATTTAAAAAAAAAATATTTTGCTTTTATTAGATTAATAAATCTAGTCTTATCTGTGATATGTTTCTTGTAATATGACTATGTTGTCATCATATAATTATCAGAAAACCTTACACACCGTATAGCCTTTAGAAGTAAACACGTTTTTTGTTTGTTGACAAAGCAAGGTCTCAACATGATTAGATCTTAGTGGGTTACAGGTTTATATGTGGTGCATCATGCTCATGGTGTGTTACACACCTCTGACAGGGTGTGTAATCCCCGATATGGGCGTCGCCCATAAATCAGTTTTATCCTAACAAGGCCAGCCGTAGAGTAAACAACTAGTCCGGCCCCCGTGTTTCGGATCTTTAAACGTCTTAGTTGTATCAATTATTCACTTAACAGACAGGGTATAATGCTTGACAATGGGTGTGCTCACGAGATAATGATCTCTTACTGGTGTGCTTGTCTTTTCAATATTAATTACATATATACTCTCTAAACCTTCCCTTAACGTTATTTAAGTGCTAGGCTTGAAGTAATAGTTGAAATCTCTATTCGTTTGTACTGGGGTTCTTGACGAAGTCTGGTTGTATTGAGAGTATGGGTTAAATATAAATGTGTAGTTACTCTTTCGTACTTGGCGGTCCATGAAGGACGTTAAGAAGTAGAGTTGGTCTGTTGTTGTGACCTCTGCTTGAAGGGATAGCGTGGTCAGCGCTATGCCCAGCCGCTTTTACTTTACCTAACGTTAATTCAGGTACTCTTCATAACTGGGTGGACTCAGGCACGTTGTACCATCCGACATTGACGTCCTATTTATAAATGTCATAAATGTTAAACATGTGACGCTACTGACATTTATTGTGTGATATACAGAAATGTTTGTTTTACTATTGCGCCGTAGTACCATTTTTGAAGTTCACCATTTATCTATTGTGTATTCTAGCACGCTTTTCATCCATATGTATTAAAGATTGAAAACCGCTTGTGTCTGGCAATCGCATTATGTGGGATGACATACGAGACTTGGGCCACAATCTACGCGTCATTCAACCCTGCCTCAATTTTTCACTAATGGAACATTGAGACGTAGCATAGCATCCCTATCGACCCCATGACGAGGGCTGGGTGTAGGCCGGTTGTTTTGGGGCTCTTGGTTTCATCTCGGGCTGCTTGTATTATCTGGATCATGTCCCTTGGGGGTCTATCTCGATTTTTTTTATCCGCTTCCCATTTTCATTATATTTAAAAAAAAAAAAAGCCGTTTGTAAATTATTACTTTTAAAACGCCAAACGTTGTTGCTTTCTCATCCTCTCCTGTTTCTGTTTAATGGATTGTACTTTAAAAAAAATTGTCTGTTTAATTTCAAAATTCATTGATGATCAATGATAAAGTTTTGAATAAGTCCTATTTAGATTCTATTACTTTATCTTTCTCTCCTGACAGTTAAATGAATTGTACTGTCAATTTAATTCATTGATGGTCAATTAGTCGTGTAAAAGTCCAATTTAGATTTTACTGCTTCCTCTTTTTCTCTTGACTTAAATAGAGTGTACTGCCAGTTTAATTTATAATGCCCTGATGGTCAATATGTCGCTTAGAAATACTATTAAGATTTCGACACTTGACTAAGTTGTAGTCTAACAGGACAGCCTTCCCCCCTGATCGACTTTCCCTGCCTGTGTCGTGGTAGTGTGGGTATCGGCTATTGATACAGTAACAGCTGCCGCTTTTATCTTGAGTATAATAGAGCCCGTGTTTGATGTTATCATGATAAGCTTCACAACTGGACGCTGTCATGTTCTTGGTGGTATTTGGTGCATGGTACTGCCCTGTTTTTGGTGTAAAGAGACACACAGTACACTTAAAAGTTCTGTATGAAAATATTTGGAGCCTGAACTTAATATTAAATTAGTTCCAATAGTTTGACACATAGTAGCTATATTAGCTACATCGTTCTTATAAAGCTTTAATGAAGCGAGCCGCAAATATTTACTTTTAATGTATGAGAGGCTGCCTCTTAAGGTTTGTATCCGCTGTTTGACTTAACAACGTTACCGGTAATTTAAAAAAGTCTTGTTGTAGTTTGTTAGTCATAATTTGATGGACCCCAAACTGAAAAACCGTGTCCCATCTTAATGCTGTGGTGATGGTTTCGACATGGTTTAAGTATCGTTATCGACCATACTTTCTCAAAGCTTCATGTAGTTCTAGAAGTTTTAGTTTTGTACCTAAGAGGTAAGAAGACAAGAACAACAGCGCCCCTACCTGTGTGAGACGAGTACCGGGCCCTACAAACTCCATCCCACCTGCATTGATCGATGCACTAAGTCCTGTCAACATTCCAGAGCCTGGCTCTTCAGAAGCCTGCTAACTTCTTACTGTTGGGCCTCTGAGGCTGGCTTCGATCTCTTTGATCTTTGTCAGTGGGGTTCTTGTTTTAGAATCCTTCACGTAATTAAGTGATGAGAGGTCGGTTATTATCTAGATCTGGTGCTTTAGTGCGTTGGCCTTCTCAGTAGTTGTAGTAGATAAATGATTGGTTATTATCTTTTCTGGTTCTTTAGTGAAGTAGTTGTAGTAGATGATTGGTTGGGTATTGTCTAGATCTGGTTCTTTAGTGCAATAGTTGTAGTAGTTGACTGGTTGGGTATTGTCTAGATCTGGTTCTTTAGTGCAATAGTTGTAGTAGTTGACTGGTTGGGTATTGTCTAGATCTGGTTCTTTAGTGTTAGTTGTAATAGATGAATGTTTGGTTGACAGTTGTATTTCCAGACATTCTATAGCTAGCGAACAAGCTAAATGCTTTATTGTAAACTACGTGGGCCTTTATTGCAAAGCTTACAGATTCTAGAGCCAGCTAACATGTTTTGAGTTTTTTTTAAAATTGTAAACTATTGTCGCCGTATATTGCAAGACGTATACATTCTAGAATAAAGTAACACACTGAATTCTTATTTTAAACTATGTGGGCTTTTATTGTAACGTATGTATCCCAGGACCAGCTAACTCACAGCTAACTCGAGATTGTGTGATGTACATACAGGCAGCTGGATAAGACTTGAATAAACGACATGTGTTTGCAGGGGTCATGACCTTTAGATCTCTGGGCTTTTGAAGATAAAGGTCACACAGCCTTCCCTTCTCGCACATGCAGCCATGGGGGGTCAAGGCCAGGGTATTTTATTTTAAAACACCTCTGGCCCTTTTTTGTTTCACATGTCTGGAAGTTTTATTTTATAGCCCTTTTTGTTTGACATGTCTGGAAGTTTTATTTTATAGCCCTTTTTGTTTGACATGTCTGGAAGTTTTATTTTATAGCCCTTTTTGTTTGACATGTCTGGAAGTTTTATTTTATAGCCCTTTTTGTTTGACATGTCTGGAAGTTTTATTTTATAGCCCTTTTTGTTTGACATGTCTGGAAGTTTTATTTTATAGCCCTTTTTGTTTCACATGTCTGGAAGTTTTATTTTATAGCCCTTTTTGTTTCACATGTCTGGAAGTTTTATTTTATAGCCCTTTTTGTTTCACATGTCTGGAAGTTTTATTTTATAGCCCTTTTTGTTTCACATGTCTGGAAGTTTTATTTTATAGCCCTTTTTGTTTCACATGTCTGGAAGTTTTATTTTATAGTCCTTTTTGTTTCACATGTCTGGAAGTTTTATTTTATAGCCCTTTTTGCTTCACATGTCTGGAAGTTTTATTTTATAGCCCTTTTTGTTTCACATGTCTGGAAGTTTTATTTTATAGCCCTTTTTGTTTCACATGTCTGGAAGTTTTATTTTATAGCCCTTTTTGTTTTACATGTCTGGAAGTTTTATTTTATAGCCCTTTTTGTTTCACATGTCTGGAAGTTTTATTTTATAGCCCTTTTTGTTTCACATGTCTGGAAGTTTTATTTTATAGCCCTTTTTGTTTCACATGTCTGGAAGTTTTATTGTATAGCCCTTTTTGTTTCACATGTCTGGAAGTTTTATTGTATAGCCCTTTTTGTTTCACATGTCTGGAAGTTTTATTGTATAGCCCTTTTTGTTTCACATGTCTGGAAGTTTTATTGTATAGCCCTTTTTGTTTCACATGTCTGGAAGTTTTATTTTATAGCCCTTTTTGTTTCACATGTCTGGAAGTTTTATTTTATAGCCCTTTTTGTTTCACATGTCTGGAAGTTTTATTTTATAGCCCTTTTTGTTTCACATGTCTGGAAGTTTTATTTTATAGCCCTTTTTGTTTCACATGTCTGGAAGTTTTATTGTATAGCCCTTTTTGTTTCACATGTCTGGAAGTTTTATTGTATAGCCCTTTTTGTTTCACATGTCTGGAAGTTTTATTGTATAGCCCTTTTTGTTTCACATGTCTGAAAGTTTTATTTTATAGCCCTTTTTGTTTCACATGTCTGGAAGTTTTATTTTATAGTCCTTTTTGTTTCACATGTCTGGAAGTTTTATTTTATAGCCCTTTTTGTTTCACATGTCTGGAAGTTTTATTTTATAGCCCTTTAATTTTTAGTGTGATTGGGTGAAAACTGGCATGTTTGTCGGTTTTAAATTGAAATTGTAAACCATACACGCAATTACACGTTTGTGAAATGCTAATGACAAAATTGTGTAAAATACACATGACAAGTTTGTGTAAATGCACACATGACAAGTTTGTGTAAATGCAAATGACAAGTTTGTGTAAATGCACACATGACAAGTTTGTGTAAATGCACACATGACAAGTTTGTGTAAATGCACACATGACAAGTTTGTGTAAATGCACACATGACAAGTTTGTGTAAATGCACACATGACAAGTTTGTGTAAATGCACACATGACAAGTTTGTGTAAATGCACACATGACAAGTTTGTGTAAATGCACACATGACAAGTTTGTGAAATACAAATGACAAGTTTGTGAAATACAAATGACAAGTTTGTGAAATACAAATGACAAGTTTGTGAAATACAAATGACAAGTTTGTGAAATACAAATGACAAGTTTGTGAAATACAAATGACAAGTTTGTGAAATACAAATGACAAGTTTGTGAAATACAAATGACAAGTTCGCCACACGCTAATGACAAGATGATCAAGTACAGATAAAAGTATCGATTGCTAAATGGGTCGTTGGTCAGGTGTTAAGTAACAAGTTCATCCCTCCCTTACCACACCTCCCACCACTAGCTGATGCAAGCCATGTTCCAATCCATACCACCTTTTTGTTGTTGTCACACTGCTACCGTGTACACAGCGATGTACCAGCCAAGCTAAACATTAATGTCGGCTGATTACAAACTATTGATTTTTACACTAGCTTTTATGACCTTGGGCTAAAAATATACAAAGTACATTGTCGGATTTGATTATTTTTAAAAAAAACATACTTTTACACCGGTATAACGTCGAGAATTTTTAACACGTAGCTTTAAAGATTTTATGTATTAGATGTAAGAAATGTCTGATATATTTTCATTCAAACTTTTCACTACCAAAGTGACGCAGTTCATTCACCCTAGTATTCACTTGTGATGAGTTGAATACGCAAATTTATAATTTAATCATACAGACTATACACTCTCACCTACATTTACAACTTTGCTAGTCAATAAAATAACACAGATCTAGATACGTTTAGTTTTTTTTTTTTTCGGTTCGTAAAAAACACGTAAGCAAATGAGATGATCCGTGTTTTATCACGCTTACCGTAGTAAAGTTCCCTTTTTTCGAACCTGACGATCCATTGGGCAAGTAAAGTTGTTTCTGTGACCTCAGCCTATGAAGTGATACTGTGTTCAGCGCTATGCCCAGCCACCTTTACTTTCCCTAGCGTGAGTTAGGTACCCTTCAGAGCTGGAGTCAGGGACGTTCTACTTAATTAAACCCAGATTCGAACTCGAGGCTTTCTGGTTAGCAGTCTAGCGCTCTACCTGCTAGGTAGTACTCGTGTATATTTCGGTAAAATCTGGCACTTTCATTTTATAAAGTGAGGTCTTGTAACAATTCATGGTGCTTAAGTTTATTGAAAGTTTATTTAAATACAAAGAGAAATTTCAATAACCGTAACGTGAATCACAGGCGTTAGATCAGCACGTATTACACTGGGTTTTTGTTTGTGGATGTCTCTGATTAGATAACCAATGTATAATTTTCATTAACTAATGAGAAACTATTGTGTGTTATTAGAGTAATCTACTTGTGTAGCAGGAGTTCCCTAGCTCGAAACTCTACAATACCAGACGCTTAAAGATGAATTTCATTCGGATCCAACCTGGGCCAAACCATTGCCACGCATCCTGGTTCAGTATTTTCGTTGTTGGGGTCATGTTTAAGAACGTTTCCGTTGCAGGTGGTCGACACACAAGAAGTACACGGTTGCACTTGGAATTTTATTATGATGGGACACAGGCTGGACAACTGTTTTGAGACAAGGTCCATTTACATACATTACTTTTGCTACAGCAAGTTTTGGGAGCCGCATCAAAAGATCTCTAGCTTTAACCCTAGAGACTTCAATTTATAAGCGAGCGTTAAATGTTGATTTTCATCATCCCCTTTATCCCAAGGACCAAGTACTTACATGTAAAGCGCCACAGGTAGCCGTCCACTTGTCGCTGTGTTAAGTTGAAATGTGTATTTTTCAAAATTGAAGAAGACGGCTAATGCTACATGACGCTAAAGAATAAGACTGCTAACCCGATAGTCTCCAGTTCGGATCACTGTCCACCCAGCTCTGATGGGTACTTCACACGCGTTAGAGAAAGTAAACCACACTATCCCTTCCGGTGTCCCTTAAAATAGGTGAATCTCTACTTCATCTGTTGTTTTTTTTTAACTTTAACTTTTTTTTTTTGCTTGCAAATGGATTTTGTGATAATTGATCCGAATGAAAAAAACTTGCGAAAGGGGAACGGGTATGTGTGATATCAAGCCACTTGTTGATACCCCCCCCCCCTTGTGTTTTTTTTTTTACTAGTTACATCCCCTCCACAGTCCCCAGTCTTTACTTGAGTTATACATGGCGCGGGGTTTTGGGATGCACAGCTTGCTTTAATTAAACGGTCATAAAATGAACTAATTTTCACCAGCTGCTGAATGGTAGAACTTGTTGAGCTAGACATTAATGCTTCTACCTACCCACTTCAGTCCTATTGATGCTTAGTTTAGTATTCAATGGGCTTATTTTTATGGCGATTTAGAAAATGGCATGCAACGTTAATTTTGAATAAAGTATTTAATAATGCAGGTTTTTTTTATACGATGGTAGTATTGGGAAATAGTGTGTTAACCTCATTAGTGTTCCACGTTATTTGTGCTGAAGTGTTCAGTCTTCTGAGGGGACGGGTATTATTCGGACGCTCTTCTCTTGTGGACGTTGAACTCCGGCTGGAGTTGAAGAAGGGTGTCTAACACTTGACCGATTATCCATATTTCCATAACTTCCGCTGATAGGGGATGTATGTGTTATCTTGTCAGAAGTCGCATTGTGACGAGCGTCAGTAGGATGATAGGCGGCTGGTAGTTTCTCGTTTCGGGATTGTGTTCGTTCGTTAAGCGCATGTGACGAGGATTTCCAAATTTGGATGTTTTAAAAATTTTTATCTTTTTAAAAAAAATATATCTTTTTAAAAAAATTCTACATTTAAAATTCTATATTTTCAAATATTCTATATTTTAAAAAAATCTATATTTACAAAAATTCTATATTTTAAAAAAAAAAACGAGTTCTAATCATATGGTATATTTTATAGTTTTTTTACCCGATATAATGTTTGGTAGTTATGAGGGAAATTAATATTGAAAGTAAAATTCGTCTTTCTTGTTTATTTTTTTAAAAGGCTTTTTGTGGTTTGTCTTCACCGGCCCTTCGTGCTTTGGCACAGTTAATTTAATTAACGCATGTTTTTGTGTGCGGCAATTCTAATTTGGGATAAAAGTTTATTATTAACATCGCGCCATATGTGCACACCTTTAATTGTAATATCTAATTGCCATTTTCAAGTATTTGCCTCTGAAAAAGCAATACAAAGCGCAAATTGATCTGGCCAGTTATGTCCGTCTGAGCAGCAAGCCCGTGTAGCTCAGCGTGTGCCGGCTCATGCTATCTCTACACAGAACCTACTGTCATCAGATGGTAAAAGTTCTGTCACGATTTTACAACAGTGGGCTGTGTCCCATTGTTGTGACCACGTGATAGGTTTTTTTTTTATACCTTTTAAAAGCGTATGATGGGAACTTGGCAGTTCCGTTGATAGTGGTTCTGAAACCATCTGGTTCGTTAGTATGGATAGTACCCACGCTGTTCGAGTGGTTAGCGTAACATCGAGGTTTAGAGTTCATTAATGTTTTTTTTGTCGTGTGTAGTGGGTTAAAGATATAGTTTGTGTTGATGATTGCACAAGTTGCGGGCTTGTGTGAAACATATGGAGACATGTTTTCGGTTATATTTTCATGCGGTTTCGATGTCTATACCTTGTATTAGTTGATGCTAATGTGTTTCTTTCTGGTGATTTAGATTTAGGAACAGTGTAGTGCTGGTTTATTTAAGTGTTCGATAGATTAGAGTAAAACTAGGAAATGGCTGAAAAAGAAGTGGCGAACAGCGCCCTGCTGAGCACAGAACTTAAAGACGTCGGACCCGGCGTCAAGCCGGAGGAGGTCAAGTCCGACCAGGGCGTGTCCCTCCAGCCCAAGCTTACCCTGCTCAACGGCGTCACCGTCATCGTCGGCTGCATCATCGGCTCGGGGATCTTCGTCAGCCCGAAAGGTGTGCTGGAGCACAGCGGCAGCGTCGGCATGTCCATCATCATCTGGCTGCTGTGCGGGCTCTACTCCATGATCGGCGCCTACTGCTACGCCGAGCTCGGCACCTCCATCCTGCGCTCCGGCGCCGACTACGCGTACATCTACGAGGCGTTCGGGCCTTTCGTCGCCTTCCTCCGGCTGTGGGTGGAGTGTATCATCGTCCGCCCGTGTACGACCGCCATAGTGGCCTTGACCTTTGCAAGGTACGTCATCGAGCCGCTGTTTTCGGGGTGCCAGCAGCCCGAGGCGGCGGTGACGTTTCTGGCGCTGATTTGCATAGGTGAGTTGTGGTCAGTATTGGTTTGTTGAATAGTGGTCAGCGTAGGTGAGTAGACTAGTGGTCAGCATAAGTGAGCAGACTAGCGGTCAGCATAGGTGAGTCGAATAGTAGCCGGGATTGGGGAGTAGAATAGTTTTCAGCATAGGTTAATTGAATAATGACCAGTATTGAAATGGCCGGCTTGTGGTAATAGTTGGTGAATAGAATAATGTTCAGCATCGATGTAGTTAGCTTTGGTTATTGCTACAGTAGTAATCATTTAGTTTTGCGATGTATTGTTTAGTAAAGCATTACCCATTTTCCACCTTCGCTGTAAACGTACCAGTGCCCATTGTCTACTGATGTCCAGACCACAGCGACCTGTACTTGTCTGGTTATTGCTACCCGTGCTTTACCCAATCCCTCTCAACAAACCATACCATTTAGATTGCGGTATTGTGATGGGTGATTATGACAGGCTGCCAAAATACTGGAACTTAGCTAGTCCAGATCTCTGTACATACGTGTCGCACTGGCAGCCGGTTGACCTTGGGGATGGAGATAGTCCTTTATCTGGTGAACTTGACACAGATCAGGTCACGTGTCCGGTGAGACGATTGTCCTTATCTTTATCCTGCCCCGAGAGACACTTCAATTCTGCAGCATAAAGGAAAGTGGCAGCCTGGATAAGTCCTGAGCTGACTGATAGTTTATCGTGGTGTTATGTGTGGCCTGAATATTACTGCTGACCTATAGACATTCTCATATCAGGCAATTTATACACTTAATGTAGAAAATTAATGTAGAAATTTAATCTACAATTACTAGAAACCATGTTGTTTTGCTGGTCTAAATATTGAGATTTAAAAAAAAAAGTTGTAATTGATTTTTAATATTTTGCTTGCTTCAAATTGGTCTAAACTTACATTCTACACAGATACACGTTGTTTCAATATCAAAATGAATTTTTATTTGTAGATGTACTTAAGTAAACTGGTATGTGTAGTCATACATGTCGTAGAAACCTAGTGGTGTCGCTCTGTGTAGTTACTATGGCTGTACTGGTGTTTTATTACCATCGTTGTTGTGTGGCGATGTTTGTTTTGCATATCGCTGCTGTTGTATCGATTGTCTTGGCGGCCCATAAATTAATTATGGTCGTAGGTGGGGATGGGGGATGGCTATCCGGATACTTAATGTTGACGTATACGTAGGTTCTGTGTTATTGTATTTCCGCTGCATATCCTGTTATGTATCCCTTTCTGTCCTGTGTTTACAATTGTATATCCGGGTAGGCGTGTCTCGTGTTACAGGTTATTGCCGAATCTGACCCACGAGTGTCCCATCAGTAACCGAGGGATGGGTCGAGTGTGGGGGCAGGCTGTTTTTCGTTGAGATTTGTTCCTGGTTGCGTGATACGGCGTGTTAGAAGATACAGACTGGCTTTGTGTGGTGTATGTGCACACCTTACGTTGCTGGAATGTCAATTAGAGATGAAATTCGTATTCCGGCGGTTGCCATGGTAACGAGATGGTCCGTAGTTTTATATAGCATATTGTGCTTAGTCCAACTAATGCGATAGATACACGAGAATGAGATTGCCATACGTGACTTGTATTCAGTAAGGTGTATGGTCCTGTGTGTGGTGTAACTAGATTTGCATCATATACTTTGTGTGAAGTGAGGTTGAATGCCGTATCTCTACAAAGTACTGTATTGTACTAAAGAAGCGGAAAGTACATATACTACTATGTGAAACGAGGCATATCGATACATTTGTATACAACACGTCGACCTAAATTAGTTGTACACAATCATGATCGTGCAGATAAAGTTCCCTAAAAGTACTATACACGTGAAACGGGGCGTATCGTATAACTGTTATATGTAACGCGTGGAGGAGGAGGGTGTACGGTACCATGTGTGAGTGACGCCCTGGACAACAGAGTTCATTTAGTCCCCAGTCTGTCACGTGGCACTTTGATGTTATTGTTATTGATGGATCAATTACTGGGTCAAATATCTCAGAGGGTTTGAACATCGATCAGCCTTGAGGCCGCCGTAGCAATGTGGTGACTGCCTGGATTAGCCTGACTGGGATCTGTTATGTTGGGCTGGTGGAGATTTACCTCTCGTGTTCTTTAGAATGTGAAACTTACGCGATCCTAGTAATAATAAAACATAGTGTTAGTTAGATCACAAGTAAAGACAGTTAAAAATACTATGGACGTTTCGACCCAAGGTCTTCGTCAGCACACAACAGTGTGATTACAGATTAGACATAAAAGACAAACAGTAATACACATTTGGACTTAGTTCGACAGTGAAAACACGTCTTGTCTAAATGTCACGATATCCAATAGAAAAGACGAGATCATAGTAGATATGTCAGTGGTATGAATATTTGACCTCTTACTAGTGTGGACATTATAAAAACGGATTCCTTTGTAAGAAAGAAAGAAAGAAAAATAACCCAACAAAAAAAGTTTAAATAGTTAATAGTCCAATTTCGAAAGCATTGAAATTGTCATAAGTTTAATTCAAATACTGTGAAACAAATTCTCCTTGAAGTTAGGATATTACCTTACATATACCACATTTCTCATGGTACCGTGTTTAAAAGAACAGAAACAGTGTTGGAGATAAATGCCATTTGATAAGCTGTTGTTTTGTAGTTACACGGAACTGAATCCCGCCTCCTTCTACCAGCGCATGGCATGGTCCGACCATCTCCCTCGCGATTTCCGTCTACATCTTCCGCTTGCATCACCCCTTCATGAATATTCATGCCAAAAAGGGCATCGGTTATCTTTGTTTTTTTTACGATTCTCTTTATAAACTGGTGGATTTTAAACAAAGGCAGTGCGGTCAGTGAATATTAATTCTCTAAAGACGTTTTTTTTTTTGGGACGAAGGGGTGGGCAGTGCAATATTCCTATAGCGAGTCCAAGACTTTATTAAAAAAATCCCACTAGTCAGCGATCAAAACGTGCTGAGCAGTCGAGAGAGTGGAATTATTTCTGCCGTTCAGACCCCCGGACACGTGACAAGCCAAGAAATTAATTTGCTGTCGTGTGCCGCGTGCTAACCGCCAAATTTAGACGTCCGTATCCCCAGGTTTTTTTATCAGTGTGACTTTGATACCCCCTCCCCTTTTCATCATGCGCGCAAGACGTGTGTTTACACACCCCAAAGTTAACGTGCGATACCATTTATCCACAGAAAGCCAAATTTGTGTAGTTTTACATCCACCGTGTGTAAAGTATCCATTATCGTTTTCTTGGAGTTAAATGTTTTTCCTAACATTTATGAAGATACCGTCTTTAAACTAAAACTACAAACGTAATAATATTTGCGTAAAGATTTTTATTTTTAAAACATTGTTTATTAAAATTGTATTGATTTTCCTCCCGCTGCCTTCCTCCTTAAAAACTTGTTTTTCTAATTCTGTTTTTAAGTAAACAAATCTGGTCTCAGAAGTGTTTAAAATAAATTTTTTAAAGTTAATATTTGCCGATGGGGGTTTGGTTGGGGGGGGGGGGGGCGGTAATACAGGCTAAATTGTGAATGGGTAGCGGCCCCTCTCATCTTGTCAATTAAGAAACAGCAAGCCGTGATGAGAAGAATAAACCGAGACAGCTGGAATCTCAATTGATTTCTTCTTATCGCCTCTCCCCCAGGCTCCTTGGGTCCAATCTCCGGGGGGGGGGGGGGGGGGGGGGGAGTATCGCCTCTCCTCTAGGCTCGCTGGGTCCAATCTCGAGGGGGGGGGGGGGGAGAATTAAGAACAGTCTGTAAACTCAACATGTTTCCAATGAACTTGCGCATGGGATGAGACTGTCATAAGGGGAGAGAATTGCTTTGTTCCGTTCATTGGTTGTGGTTCCTTATTCAGAAACCATATTTAATTTTTTTTAAACTTGGTCCGCTGGGATGTAAATAGTGGTTGTTATAAGGTGGAGCTTGATTCATTCATTGATTATACGACGCATTTAAATAATAACGTTAATGCATATAGTTATTAGTTCTTTATTTAGATTGTTTCTATTTTTTAAAGGACCTCCATTTATAAATAATCCGTCTTGGACTTGCCTGTATTTATTGCTATAGTCCATTCTGGATTGTCTTTGTTGCTTATCCTATCTTATTAAACTCGTTAAATCGTATTCTTTTCAGTATTTTATTGTACCTTAACTGGCAAAAGTATGGATGAGGCCAGACTCTCTACTCTCATCACTTCAGGTCAAGTTTTCCCGGTACATTCTACCTCTTTCACGACTGACATTGTCATTATTCTCTCCACTCAAGGGCTCCACACCCGATCAATGTTGATCATTGTGTTTTTATTACATTGTTATAACTTTAGTATCCATAATACTCCATGCAGAAACCAACTATAGTATTTTGCAAAGTGTATGCTAGAATGCATGTTTTGTTTCTCAACATGGAGGGGGGGGGGGAGCGGCCTAAATTTCCGGAGTTGGAGAGGGGGGCGGCGGACACTGGTAAAAGTATATATTTTCAATATAAACTATTTTGTCTGGGGGGGGGGGGGGCTCCGCCCCTGCGAAGAGATGCCTGAAAGAAACTCTGCCTGGTCTGTTGGTTCCATCTCCCTTGAAATCAATACTGTCCTCTGGTAGGTTGTGTACCACGAAGCTCCAACCAACACGTCACAGAGCATTAGACAAATTAACTTTATGTCCGTATTGTTTCCCCCACAGCGGGCTGCTTTCATTTAACGTCTCAGTTTAAAGCATTTACCCGTATTGTGGAGTTATACTGTGTGTTTATGTATGTCTGTATGTAAAGTTTAAAGCATTTACCCATATTGTGTATTTATACAGTGTGTGTTTATGTATGTATGCATGTCTGTATGTAAATAGATGTACGATATATATATATATATATATATATATATATATATATATATATATATATATATATATATGATAGAAAGATAGTGGGATAGACGCATTAATGGGTGATGGATAGATAGATAGATAGACAAACTACCAGACAGAGAGATAAACTAAGTTACTCAGTTTTATAAACACACCCTAACTAAATTATCCCTTTTATATCTGGATGTCAACTGGAATCAAATCAAGTCTCGTTCTCAGACACTTCAACAAGTGACGTTGTCACCACAAGCTCTACCCCCTCCCCCCTTTTTCCTCTTGTGACGAGTACTCAATCGTCTCTACAACCCCCCCCCCCCTCATTTCTCTAGCGAGATCTAGTTTAAACCGGTATTCGATCTGTTTTCACAATTCTCTTAGAGCCCACACACACCCACACTCACGTGCCGCACACACACTCACGTGCCACACACACACTCACGTGCAATAGAACGTAAGGTGTGAACTCACGCCTCGTAATGTGATTGCTGGGAGAATGGCGTCTTCTCCTAGCCTGTCCTACTATCTAAACCATTGCGATCACATGATTCATCGCTCATTTCATCACTGTATATTGTTTAAATGCAGATGTACACATTAACATAGAATATTTTTGACACCTGTTGTTGTGTTCTATTTTAGTTGTTTTATGAAGTATGTGTAAACATAAAAAAAACACTGTTTTCATATCAATGAACCCTATTTTCCCCTTATAAAAATACCTTATATTTAACATCATGAATTCTTATTGGTACGCCGCCTCCTGCCCGTGTTTTAACACAAGCCTCTACAAGTTATATTTTAAGTACAACTCAGGTCTCGCTAATGAACTCTGGCATTGTTTCCCTTTGTTTACTTCCCGCAGCACCCTACCGAGACAGTGTCTCACTGTAAGGTGTACGGTGTTGATCCACACGGTACCGGATCCATTGTCCGTGTGTTTACGTCATGCATAACTCCGCGCCGTGTCCTCACGGAATGCATAACTCCGCGCCGTGTCGTCATATTTGTAGGCGTACATATTTTTGTCTGATGTAATGGTTGCGCGTACTTTACCTTTACACCGTACTGTTATCTGTTTTGTTGTTTTGTATTTCTTTTAACTGTAAAGTGTATGTATGTATATATATGTATGTATATATATATATATATATATATATATATATATATATATATATATATATATATATATATATATATATATATATATATATATATATATATCCAGACAGACAGACATATGCAAGAACACACGTACTACTGCAAGCAGTCTTGTCTCTTTTTACGTGTAATATGATAGAGGTTGTTAAAAAGTTGCTTCCCTGTTCTATGGTGTAATGAAATTTTAATGAAATATTATACCAATATCCCTGAACTAAACCATTTTTGTACTATAAATTAGGTTTCAACATATTACAATAAGCCCGCTAATGATACAAATGTTTAAATCAACAGTTGTCGTCAAATCCCTCTTTTGTTTCCACTTTCAGTGATTCTCACGTTTGTGAACTGTGCCAACGTGGGGTGGGCCACTAGGGTACAGGATGTATTCACCTACGCCAAGCTTGCGGCCCTGTGTCTAATTATAGTCACCGGATTCGTGCAGTTGGGGAGAGGTGAGTAGTCAAGGGCAGGGAACTCTGGGTGACGTCAATGTCAACATTCGTAAACAACCCACATAACTCGGTGATCAATAGCTAGCAGCCTTAGGCAATAAGGCTCTATGAAGCTAATACATAAATTATATAGCTAATACATACTATTTAGATATTATAATACTTTCTCTTTTCCTTTAAAATAACTATAATAATCACTCACTCAGTCATATAATGAATCACTTTTAAATTTTAATTACAAGCCACCAATTTCTTTACTCTTGCAAGTGAGTTTGTACAATAATTAACCCCTCTTTTACATGAGTCTCTCTACGGCAACAAAAACACTAGGGTAGACTATAGACTATTCACTGTCCCTCAGGTGAATTTACGAGGTCCAAGCACTTTTTAAATTCCCGTTATGTTTTGAGTGTAAATGTTGGCTAATCAAAGGTTAACAACAATTGAACATATGATGTTTTATACAATATGTTTTCCTATGTATCTTGTGTGTTAGTGTAACTATCAGCAGATCTTGCTATAGACATTGATGCTTAGTGCCCCCCCCCCCCACCACAGAAAATCAAAATTATCCTGTGCTTAGAGTAGATGTGCTGTATAGAATTAAATGGCACATTTAAAAACAATTTGGTTACTATGGCAACAATATTTAAAACACCAACCTGTTGCATTGCAGATTTAAAAAAAAATTAATTCAGGAACAGTTTATTGCATATCTAATGTGTATCCTTCAGATAGGATTCACCCCTCACACCCCCACATTAATATTTGATCCCCACACACCCACACATCAGTTTTGAACTTCTGTGTGTGTGTCCTATCTTATCTGTTCAACATTTCTATCTATCTTCCCCAGGAGAGTATGAACATTTCCAAGAACCATTTGCCAACACTGAGACCAATATAGGAGAGATATCTTTAGCTTTCTACTCAGGGCTGTTTGCTTACAATGGGTGGTGAGTTGCTTTTCTCACAAACTTGGATGTAACGCTGTCTATTTAGTTCAGTGGTTCTCAACCTGGGTTTGATAAGATTCAATCTCAGGGGTTCATCAGAGGTCAAGATACATACCCAACTGGTGTGATTCCAGACTGGATTTTGTCAGTGTGGACAATCGGACTATTAAGAAGGATTCTGTGAATGTGCATAAGAAACTAGTGGGGTCCGGTACCTGAAAAGGTTAAGAACCATTGATTAAGTTGTAAGATACTTGCTTGCACAAACTCACTTAAAATTTTAGATGTATTGCTGTTTAGTTGTAGGTAACTAACCTTGATCTTACTCTATTAAAATGTAGGATGTCTAGCTAATTATTGAACCTTTCTTAAATTGAAAATCTTTTCTGTTTAATAATACATTGGTAATAGATGATCAGTTATTAAAAATATGTTCAAAATGCATGTTCTGTTACTGTATCAAGGACCAAAGGGAAGCAACTCCTAACGAGTAGTAAAAGTTATCGTTCTTTAACAAGCCTCTCTGGGGAATGTATCTCTCCCGGAGTAAAACTACACCTTAAAAATAGAACCAGTTTGTAGTTATCAGTAGATCTTTAACCCATTCGCCCTCCACACTATGTTCGAATATTACCCATACGTTATTATTACCTTCATCTGTGAGGGGATTTAAGGAGTTAGCGCTGACTATGCTAATTAGACAGTTTATATCCTCTGAAATGGTATGCTTAGTATAATTTATTCATGTGCATAAATATCATAGGACAACTGTTTTAAAGGTGATTTGTAATTGGGATGCATTAGTTCGAGTACCTTACTGACTTGTTTTTTTAAACGGGAGAATATATGTGCAATACAGGTTGAAAAATAGGGGGGTCTATGATAGACAACATTACCCGAAAGAAGACACCAAGAAGATTGGATAAACCTGGGGACAGTTGGAGAGACTAGCCAAGGACAGAGACGACTGCAAAGCTCTTGTCAGCGGCCTTCGTCCTAGAAGGGGTGACAGGCAAACCTAATGATAAGCCAACACGAGTTTTCGTGTTTGATGCCAACTCTCAATCGTCCCTTCCCCCCCCCCCCCCCCCCCCATTACACGCACACACACCAAATCAATTTTACCGATGCTTTGAACATCCAACAGAACTCAAGTTGTTGGTATCACTTGTAAACACTTGTAATACTCGGGAACTAGCGTGAATCGTTTGACCATTAGCTTCCATTGTGTACACATTTTAAAGCCTAAACAAGTGGAAATGTGTATTAATTGTTGTATTGCCACGTTCTGTTTCACTATTTTTAGAAACAAATGTACCACGTGACGTTCAGGGCTGATATCTTTAAGACGAGGGATTATAGAAATCGTTAGCGCCCCCGGGGTCTGAATAGCCGCCGAAATAAGCCTAGCTTACTCTCATGTCCTTTCTGTCCCCCTCTCCTTCTTATGTAGATTTAAAACGTCTCAAAGTTTCAGTTGTTCTTTGTTTTATAGTGGGGGACGAGTTGCGGTGTGATCGTAGCGATGGCCTGTGGTGTCTGGCCATCATAAGCTGATTCCCTACAGGAAGAAAGGCTCACGGGATGGATTGCGTTCTTGCATGCTATACCTTAATCTATCACTCACTTCCGTTGACGAGTGGAAAAGGGGGAGGGGTGTCTCGACTAAAGGCTACCAGACCGATTTTTCTTTCTTCAAATAAATGGAATGGAAGCAGCTTTTGCTTAATGTTTTATTTTCAACTTGTTTTCTTCCAAGTTGAGATTCAGGTCATATCACGTGGGCAGGAAGTGGATGTCCCCTGTTGAAGTTTGATTCTTAGCCTGCACGTGTTTAAAGTTGAATTTATACGACTCCAGTGGTCCTTAAACTCGACTGGTTGGCCCCTGTAGCAGTGGTCCTTAAACTCGACTGGTTGGCCCCCTGTAGCAGTGGTCCTTAAACTCGACAGATTGGCCCCTGTAGCAGTGGTCCTTAAACTCGACTGGTTGGCCCCTGTAGCAGTGGTCCTTAAACTCGACTGGATGGCCATGTAGCAGTGGTCCTTAAACTCGACTGGTTGGCCCCTGTAGCAGTGGTCCTTAAACTCGACTGGATGATCATGTAGCAGTGGTCCTTAAAACTCGACTGGATGGCCATGTAGCAGTGGTCCTTAAACTCGACTGGTTGGCCCCTGTAGCAGTGGTCCTTAAACTCGACTGGTTGGCCCCTGTAGCAGTGGTCCTTAAACTCGACTGGTTGGCCCCTGTAGCAGTGGTCCTTAAACTCGACTGGCTGGCCCCTGTAGCATTTGTCGACTGAAATCCTGCTCTAGAATAATTTACAACCGATCACAGAACAGAATGTGATGTAACTAAGCGCCGTTGAAATCCGACCCCTTTAATATGATTTCCCGTCTAGCTTTCTTATTTGATTATGCAAATTGTCCCGTCAACGTAAGGCTCATCCACCAGGGAAGCTGAGCCCAAACCGTTTTGTTAGGTTATAGTTTTAGTGAAGAAAACAATTCAAGTAGATCTGGGCGACAGAGATTAAATTCGAGAATTGGTATGACAGATGTCTGATAAAATAGTGTTTTAGTAGTATTGTAAGCTCATTGGTTTTATGGTCAGAAATTAGATTTTGGGCTATAGTAGGACTTTGGTTAGGGGATAGGGTTAGTATTGGCATTAGCAAGACATACTTGTGTATCTTGCTAATGTGTATCTACTAACAACCTTTTTTTAAAGATGGCTACGCCCCCCCCCCCTACCATATTGAAAATTTATATAAAAAATTTATACTTTTACCAGTGTCCGCCCGCCACCCCACCCCCAGAGAGGAAAGTCTGGAAGAAACACTGATTCTTATTATTGTGTCATTATCGGACATTGCTATTTCACATAGGCCATAGGGCCTACCCCATTTAATCATATTATCGTTAACTTTAATGAAAATAGTTTCGTAACAATTGTCCGACAACTTTTTATTGTATCAGCACGTGACTTCTCTCCTCCACTCACACAATCTTAAAGTCTAAAGGTCGGGTGAGCTCTAGAGGTCAGGCCCGGTAATTGTCTGGTCATGGTTTGGATTATCTCCACCGGCTGGACCTCGTTAGCAGTCCTGATAAGATTAGGGCCGTTAATTAGAGGTCTACGCCACCCCCATGCCGGCCCCCAGCGATCAATAGACGGGAACTTACCGCGTGTAGTTGACATAGGTCAAGGACTTTTTAAGTGATTTAAAAATACAATGGTTATAGTACTGCTTTTTATTTTTTTATTTTTTAATATATAAACTAGGCAGATCCCACAACATTCCCGCGTTTCACTATTTGATTAATGATTTGTTGAAATATGTATACCCCTCCCCCTTGACACCCCCCCCCCCCACGTGGGGCTAGTAAATGGATGACGAAATCACGCAGTAATAAGGATGTAGCCTACATAGGCCTAGACGTCAGTAACAGAAATACAATATAGGTAGACCTGACCACGTCATGGTTTCCCTGTAATTTATGCGGAGACACGTTAAATCGTCTTGAAAGGCAGCGGGTCATTGTTTAATAATTAACTTGTTCTAATTGTAAATCTACATCAAAACCACAACTTACTTCTTACACTGCGCTGTACTTGATCAAATCTAGAAATTAGGGCAGGTTCGTTGCTCGCTCAAAAAAGGCGGGGCTTGACCCGGAATCATTGTATGTTTAAATTGTATAGGTATTTATTTTAAATTGCATCATTTGAAATGTTCAACATTTATATATAGATCTAGATATCTAAGAAAGATTACAAAAAATCTAGATTCTAGATTTACTAAGTGATAAACGCCAAAACGTACTAGAATCTAGATCTAGACGTAGTAGACTTATTTTTCTAACTTTAACCGAGTCCCCCTGACATAATTAATGCTCCTTTTCCTTTTCGGCGTTCTTTAAAAATTTACTTTTTAAATGTCCAATAATAACTTTTTCTTGTGTATAAAAATGTTTACAATACCGGCGTTCCCGCCATCTTCCCCTAACAATTAAACGAGAAGCGTTCCGTGACCTACTTACGAGTGAGTTGTGTGTACCAACCATTCCCGAGCAGTGCCACTGAACGAGCATTTTTACCGCCTTCATACCGACTCAGCCTTTCCCGCCACCAAGGTGGAAAATCAATAGGCCAATGGCGAGCATTGTTTGACGCGCTGTTTTTTGTTCGTAGGAAAAATATGAAGGGATGTTCCCGCCCACCCCCTCCCTGCTGACGTTTATAGAGAGGACATGTCATGTACACTTTTATTGACGAGGCAGTTGGGGAGAAAATTGAGAAACAATTAGGAGAAATGTGTGGCCTGAGTCGTAGGATTAGAGAAATCGTTTTTAACTTAAATCTTGCTGACGGTATATGATTGTGTTCATTGATTGAATAAAATATCGCTTAAACCCTAAGGCCCAAGACATTGACGCAAACAGTGGTTTAGTGTATGATGCAATCTACCTGAAACTGTTGCCTAAAATAGACATCTATTTTTTTGCCAGTGGCCAGATAAAAATGTGTTAAACGTTGCCAGAATTAGCGTTGTTTTTATTTGTAAGAATGGAATTTCCCCTTCGATATTACAGGAATATTTTAACCCAATGTTGCCCCACATTACATCATATATTAATTTATATCATTTTCTGGAACTGGACTAAGAAATCCCCAAAACGGTTTGGGAGGGTTTAGTCAGCGCTAAATAAAAAAAAATGAACTTTCAAAACACGTAATATGAGAATTATGATACACTTTCTTTAGATACAACAACACAAATTATGTTGGTGTTAAAAATCTATTTCAAAATATTTTTCGGAAACCAAAACCTTTACTATTAAAGCTTAATAAAATTACAAATGCTTCCCTAAGGAGCATTTGTAAACAACCTAAAACTCTTGGGTGAAAGGGGGGGGGGATTTATATTACAAAGAAAACTTCATTAGAAATGGTTTCAAGTTACAAAATGTGACCACAAAGGGTACTGTTACTTTTAGTGCTTTCTAATTTTCATTTTTTTTTTTTGTGTGTTTTTCTTTTTGTTTTGTTTAATTAACTCATTTTCCACAAACACATCAACAGTGAGGTTCACTCAAAAATTGTTTTATTTCACCAGGAATTACTTGAACTTTGTGATTGAAGAGTTGAAAGACCCATACAAGTTAGTCAAATTTGCTTTGATTTTATTATAGTTTATGAAAAAACTTTAAGTGAAGATGCTTTAAATTTTACTGGCTGCTGAGATTTAGTAATAATATGGAATGATTCTTGAAATAAATCTTAGAATAACATCTAAATTAATTTTTAAGTAAAGCGTTAAAGAGGAGAATAGTTAAATGATTCATGAAATAAAGCTATAAAATATTAGTAAAGTTAATAAAATCCTGAGTTACATCTAGTGTTTTATTTGTTGAATAGAAATCTACCAAAAGCCATCTGGATCTCCATCATCCTTGTCACATGCGTCTACGTCATGACCAATGTTGCTTACTTCACCACCGTCAGTCCTGATGAGATCCTAGGTGGCGCTGCTGTCGCTGTGGTAAGCGGACGTTCTACCTCCTACTTGTAACTTTTCAGGCTGTCCAATAATTTTTAATTTAAATTTTTTTTTTTTTTTGCATAAACTTATAATCAAGCTTATAAATAAAATGGATATGATGGTCAGGTTGATAGTTATATTATCGTTTAATTTTTTTTTTCACAGATGTTTTCCAGACGTTTGTATGGCATTATGTGGTGGATTATGCCTGTTTTTGTCTCCTTGTCCACCTTTGGAGGTGTCAACGGTATCTTGTTCACAACATCCAGGTATTCATTTTATAAAAGCTTTTATTTAAAAAAAAAATAATAATAATAATAAAAAAAAAATAATAAAAAAGTTTATCACAAAATATGTTGCATGAAAACACTCCAATATCCGCTAATACAGTAGTCAGTTTTGATTATTCCGAGGGAAGATAATTTAATAGTCGTACAATACTTACAGCAGTAAGTTGTTGTTTAAAAGTTTACTTTAATGTTCAACTAGATGCTGTTGTATTGTCCAATAACTACAAAGCTACATTTTTTTTAACTATTGTTTTCAGTATGGTGTAAATAAATACTGTCTGAAAAACGTTCATAAAGAGTTTATATTTGAGGATTTACTACTTTATTCACAACTAATTAATGATTATTTTAATCTTAGATTGTTCTATGTGGGAGGACGTGAAGGACATATGCCCCAGATCTTGAGTATGGTTCAGATTCAGAGATTAACACCCATGCCTGCATGTTTGTTTATGGTAAAATATTTTTTAGGTTTTAAAGCATGTATGTAATTACTTGTATGTAAAGTACTTTTTTAAACTTTTAAGACCTAGTTGCTTCTATTGCTGGATTTTCTTTTTCACACCATAGCAATGTGTGGCTATCATCACCACCCACAAGGCTTTTACTTGTCTCCCTACTCTCTATCTTATTCCCCCCCCCCCTTCCCCCCCCCCCCCATTCCCACTCAGCTTTAAGCCGCACTAATGACCCTTACCTGGCTGGCGCATGTTTAGTCCAGTTTAATTTTGTGCAGATACCAGGTCTCTTCTGTATGTTTTGCGCACATATCGGAAAGGTATATTTGAGGTTAGGAATATGTTTGGGGAGGAGGATATGCTTAATCTGCACTTTGCTGATTTGTATTCTAAAGAATGCCTAGCAAAAGTGCAATTTGTTCTGTCTGCCTATTTCAAGTATTCTATAGTAAAATGTGGGGTTTTTTTTTACTGCACCCATCCTATGTTATATTAGTATTTTCAAAGGGTAGAGTAATTGACAGCTGGATAATGAACCTAGGGTTAATAACCTAGTCCCATAAAAAAAACAGCCATAAATGACTTTTCTTATTTGTGTGTTGACATGTTTACAAAAAAGGTGTGCCTTTACATTAGCAGAATTAAAAAGATATGCCTTTACATTAGCAGATTTAGCTTGTGTGACATGGGTTGTTCTATCTTCTGTTTTAGGGAGCCCTCTCACTGTGCTATTTAGCATCCTCTGATATCTATGCTTTGATCACCTATGTTGGATTTGCCACCTGGCTGTCCATAGGTATGGCAGTTGTTGTCCTCATGTACCTCAGGTGGAAGAGACCAGATATGCCAAGACCTATCAAGGTACGCAATTTTAAAGATAATTTTAATGAGTTGCAATCTGAAGAGATTTTTCTTCTCTTCCTAACCCTGGCTAATCTTCTCCTTACATTTAACTGTCAGCAATGCTTATTTTAAAAAATGTTGTTTTCAGTTTTAATTAATTTTAAAATACATCATAAAATAACTGTCAGAATGCTCATAAAAAAAAATTTCTTTTCAGTTTTAATTAATGTTAAAATACATCATAAAACAACTGTCAGAATGCTCATTTAAAAAAATTTGTTTTCAGTTTTAATTAATGTTAAAATACATCATAAAATTAGATGAGAGATTTTAATCCAGCTTCTCTTCAGATCTAACAAATCTCATGACACTCTACAGTGTCTATTCCTTGTATACCTTTGAAAGTGATGTCATGTGTTTAATGTTTCCCTCAGGTACACCTGATCTGGCCCATCATCTACACCATTGTAACAGTGTACCTGGTCATATTGCCTCTGTATGCCAGTCCTGTTGAAACATGTAAGTCAAGAACTGTTTACTTTATACAAACCTTATTTAAAGAAAAACATTTGCGCAATGGTTTTACCTTGTGCAAGCGAAGATCACCAAACTTGGAAAAGATGAGTAGTCAATGAAGGACAAGTTCACAAATGTTATCGACCCAACTTAGAAGTATTGCTTTAAACCTAGTATGATGGTCAGGTGTAGAGACATTATATCCCCCCCCCCCTCTCCACTGGGGGGGGGGGGGGTATAATTTTTTATTTGGTTCAGGAAGCATGGCCTAAGCGGTAGAGCGCTAGGCTGCTAAACCAAAGATTTGAATTTGAGTACAAGTCTAGAATGTCTTTGAGTCCACCCAGCTCTGATGGGAACCTAACTTATGTTAGGGAAAGTGGGCAAAGTGCTAACCGCACTTTCCCTTCATATGCAGAGGTCAAGAAACATGAACTTTACTTCATCTGCCCAATGACTTGCTAAAGAGGATTCTTTACTTTTTTACTTAAATTAATTGCAATATACCTGTGCTGCTACAAAGCAATTTTCAAATGTTTTTTTTTTAAAATCTTTCAGTTATTGGCTTGGGTATCATATGTACCGGCATTCCTGTGTACATCATCTTCATTGCTTGGACATCTAAGCCCAAAATTTTCACCAGATATATGGGTAAGTAAATTAAATGCAGTTAGAACAATGACTTTAGAGCTCGGTAGTGCTAACCTTAACGAGTTGTGTTGCTGACTAATTACTGGCGTCACAAAACCATATTGACTGTCAGGTCTGCAAAATTGACCCTTTGCTTGGCCCCCGAGGCAAGGATATAGGGTTAAAGCATTGATAGTCAACTCTAGAAGTTTGTCTTTCGTCCCACTAAGATATGTGCTTGATATTTCTTCTGTTAATTTGAGGCACAAGTTTCCAACCTTTTTTGGATGGCGACCACTTGTTGTAAAATCTAATTCTCTGAGACACACACCTCGATAGGATCGATAAAGGCTTTTCATTACCATTAATTAAATTTGAAGAACCACATTAAAATCAAAATTTCATTTTATTGAATGTTTTTTTAATAAGGTTAGCAATTTCACCAAAAACAAGTGTGAACCTAACTCCATAGGTTAAGAACACAATTTTGTGTATTTAAAATGCATTTTCAGATGAAATTATTGTATGGCTGCAATAATTCATCGATCTGTTTAAACATAAAAGATTTACTCTTTATTTTTCAGACGGGATGACAGTTTGGCTACAGAAATTCCTGATGGTTGTTCCGGAAGAAAAGAAAGTAGATTAAACATCATAGGAAGTTTAGTAATGATTTTTTGTTCAGCTGTAATAAGAGAAGAATTATTGACAATTAGTTAAGTGATTTTAGTGCCAGGTTTTGCAGTGACTAGATCTATAAGCAGAAAAACAATAGCCTGTAAGGTTATTCAGTGCAGTCAGTTTTAGAAGAAAAATCTTTAAAACAAATAAGCCTTAAGCCTGTGAAGGGGAAGTTTTATTTAATAGCTTTTTTTTTTATGTCGATTAGTTTTAAATAACAACTAGCATAAGGCATTGTCAATGGAAATATTTTTCTATCAAGGTTCGTACTTGAAAAATTTACAACCAAAGCATGTGTTAACACTAAGTAAAAGAATTTTTTAAATGTAGATTTATTTTTAAAAAATGTTTCATATGGACTATTCACTAGTAATATTCTCAAGTAATTTTAAGTATTGCATTAGTCTGACTTTTTAACAAATTATATACAAGTAATTCCATTTGACTATTCACTAGTAATATTCTCAAGTAATTTTAAGTATTGCATTAGTCTGACTTTTTAACAAATCATATACAAGTAATTCCATTTAAATTAAGTTAAAGTGTGATTCCTAAGATACCTGATGGCTATATTAGTAATTGAAGATGTTATTCTTCAAAACAAAGATACCATCAGCTGACAATTATTGTTGGAAGGAAGGCTTCATTTGTTGATGCCACTGTTCCTCTGTGTGTTTAGTTCTCAGGAAAAAAAGAATCAGAATGTGTGTGTGAAATGTGATGAAATTGTGCTGGGTGTGCGAAATTTCTATGTGCCCTTTTCATGCATGTTTAGTTGCATATTAGACAGACACTGGTGCCCTTTATACATTCTACATCGATCATGATTTATGACTTTTCCCATCTCCGCATACATATTTATATATACATGAATTGTCACACATTTTAATTTATTTTTTTTAGTTTAGATTGTTGTTTAAAAATTCTGTTGAATGCTGGTAATTATTCTACCACATATTAGGTATTCATTTTACATTGTGTAGATTTTTGCCACATTACCTTTAATTGTCCAGTAACATAAAATTTGCTTTTAGAGATATTTATGATAAAATTTTATTTAAAATTATAATTTATTACCAAACTGTCTAGTTTGTGAGCAAGTCATTATGTAATGCTACGTGATTTAACCTAGAATAATTTGAATGTAAATCCCTCATTATATAAATATTTTAATTACCATGTGTGCAAGATTGAAAATTAATTGAATATGTTGCATTCAAATGTTTAATATAAATATTTATACATTTTTTTGACAAATAGTTCATATCTTTAAAGAAAAATTCTAATAATTTTATCATTTTACAAGTTATCAATATTGCTTTTTAATTCAACTGTTTTAATTACATAAGGTTAAATTTATAATTCTCAATTTTTGAGTGTGTTCAGTGCATTTCTCATTTATTTTTAAAAAAAAGTTTTTATGGACACTAAGCAGTTTCAGACATTATTTTATGGTCTGAATCTTATGGTTTTTACATAAATCATTGTACAATAATAGCATGACTATAATCAGTTCTGAAAATTGTGTTTTTGGTTTTACAAATCTCTGTTTTACCTTATCTCGCAAGTTTTATTTTGTTTTTAAAATAGATGTTGACTTACCCTCATGCTCAGATATATAATACACCAATTTTCTTCCTTTAAACTGACAGAAGTCTTTAAATATATGATTTAATGACATTTTTATTTTCTTTCTTTATTTTAAATGAGATATTTCACTAGATTTTTTATGTCAGTCATCCATGTGTATATAGTGTGTTTTCTTTAACTTTTTAGGTAAATGTTTGATTCAGTTCTAGATAAGCTTGATGGCCCTGTATATTCTGAGTGGGTTAAGTTTAAACTAAGTTATGGGATTGTCACAAATGAATGTTGTTCTATTCTGTACATTAAAGGAAATGAGAGATCTTTTGGATTTAATTGTTTCAAAGTAATTCTCATGAACTCAGAGGGGGGAAAATTCATTCTATGGGTTTAGTCATATCATTACACTAAAATGAATTAGATTTAAATGGTAATAAATGTTTTGAATGTGTAAACTTACAAGGTACTCTAAAGTGTTAATGTCATGGTTGTCGTGTACTGAATGTCAATTATGCACTGTCATTGATGATGATCTGTAGTAAAATTGTGTTCATGGCATCTGATTCTCCCCTTGTTGTATATATACATTAGTACCTAGCATTAGTGATTATTTTTTGTGTGGATTCAAACAATGCATCTTTTTGACAAATGCTTGATATGCAGTTATATTGAAGGGAGGGTGTTTTTTTTTTTGTTCATTGGGAATGCTTTGAGAAATAAAAAAATTTAGAGCTAGCTTATTGTTCTGTTATTGTTTCCCAAGACTGAAAGTAAGGTAACTATTTTAAGTTATGGGACAGTGGTCGAATGGTAGAGCGTTTGGCTGCTAACCCAAAGGTATTAAGTTCAGATCTCGGTTTAGACTAGTGACTGCTGAGTCCACTCATTTCTGATGGGTATCTGTCTTAGGAAAAGTAAAGGCTGCTAGGGAAGGTGTTAACACCATCTCTTCATATGCCAAGGCTAAGAAACATGAACTCTACTTCATCTGCCCAATGAATCGTTAGTAAAGGTAAAAAGATGCCTCTTTAGACCTAAAAGTTGAAGGGACAACCACTTTTGATCAAGTTGTTCACTTCAAAGTTTTGTTATGTAATATTAATAAAGGGAGATCATTAAAAATAATTTCAGAATTCCAGTATCTAGTGTAAAAAAATTTATTTCATGCTTTCAGGAAAATCATCTATCCAATTTTTTGAACCTTCGGCTGAAAGAAAAAAAATATGTAAAAATCAGGTACAGATTATATAAATTTGATTGAAAATTTAGTATGTATTTCATCTTTGAAAGGAGCTGTTGAAAGTTTAAAACAGTAACTCCAGTTTTTAAAAATAGTTCACAAGCCTAAAGTTTTTGCTTTCCTTAACATTTATATATTAAGCATATAGGCCCTATGTGTGAAATTAAATTTTGTGTAATAAATAAATGGACGATACAGCAAAAAAATTTTGATACTTGGGTGGATTTAGAAAAAGATGGTCTATAAATCAAGGAAAAAGTTAGAAGTCTAGTTCTGAGGAAGTGAGTTATCAAATCTGTGCTACTTACACAGCTTGCCGGACATGTGTTTGAAGGAACTATGTAGACACTCAGCTGTTTCTTTAATAAGCCTGACATCTTTTATGCAAGAGGAGCGCTGTAAATAAAAAAAAAAAGCCATTGTTTGAATAACTAAAATAATGTTTTATTCTCACTGTCTGTTGCCACAAATGTCTGATGGAAAATGATGTTCAGTGGAATATGCCAATTTGCAAACTCTAAACAGTAACAGATTGTAGAATCCTGAAGGTCTCCATATGACTGCCATTTAGGGGACGGCGTGGTCGAGTCGGTAAAGCTCATGGTTGCTAAACCGAAAAGTCTCGAGTTCGAACCCTCGGGCAGAGGAGGCTCGTTAGCTGGGGACGGTCACTCTTCTAGGAGAGACAACTCCAAAATTAAACAACTGCTGCCTTGTAGTTTGTTCGTGGTTGGACAAAGGCTATGGAAGCAAATCCAAAAAGAAAAGCAGGCTGAAATCTGAGTCAATGGCCTCAATGGCGCAAAACCAGTTGACACGTAACGCTTAATTGTGTTGGAGGCGTGGTCGAGTCAGCAAAAAAGCTCATGGTTGATAAATTCGAACAAAGTCTCGAGTTCAAACCCACTGGCAGATAAATCTCGATCCCCTTCAACACTAATAATTAAGAACAAAGAAGAAGACTGCCATTTAGACAATTTTAATTAGTATTTTCTACCACCTTGACGTATATGTGCATCTCAGGTTAAAGAAAACAGCTGTGATAAACAAATACCTTTTTTGTAATGGGGCATGTACAACTTCTAGCAACATGAATTTAAAGATACATTTTAAATGTTTAGTTAAATAAATAATAGACATAAGTGGAATTGATAGATTAATCCTAAATAAAAACTTTAAATTTCCCTCAACATTTTTAAAGTTTAGCAGTTATCAGAAAGTTGTGCCAGTATAAGCAACTGAAGTAATTTGTAGTCTATAAGCTGACTTGTCTATCTACCATTATTCAAATAACTACATCTTTTTTAAGTGAAATGTGTTAGACATATACTGGACTTTAAGAACCAATGTCATGAGATGTTTTAAAACTTAACTTTTATTAATCTTAACTAAACTATTTAATTAAGTTTATCAATAGACATGTGTGCATTTAAAACATATATATATAAAAAAATGAATAGAATCAACAGCAATTCAGGATTTTTCAGTGAGCCCAAAGTTGCTCTAGCTCTGATTGTATGTTATCACTGAGTAACCAACCTATGTACACACTAGCACAGAGAGGGATCTAGGAGCCCCAACACGTGTGTCCAATCAGGGTAAGCTAGGATCAACCAGTGAGCTGGACTGCTAACCAGAAAGTCGCGAGTTCAAATCCAGGTTCAAATCAGTAGACTGTCTCTGAGTCCACCCAGCTCTGATGGGTATCTAACTCACATTAGGGAAACAAAGGCGGCTTGGCATAGTGCTGACCACATTATTCCCCTGTTTGTCAAGGTCAATGAAACAGATGAACTCTACTTCATCTGCCCGTGTTGTGGGCACAAACAGGAAAAAAGAAAAGAAGGATCAACCATTAAACATTTTAGCATCTAGACTGCCGGTGTAATCAAAGAACATTTTTTTGCCAACTAGAATACCAGCAAGAAAGTCAGATACTGAAGTTAAAATTTATATTATATTTTATTTAGTCTGTCATTTAAAAACTTTATAGTGGTGACATTTAAAAACTTTAAGGCATAGTGGTTACAACAACTAAGAGAGACAACTCTTTTAAGGAAATGATTTTTCAGAAAAATAATTACCTCATGCTAAAATTGTAGGCTGTTTTTAAGGAGTTTACATAATTATACAGAATCTTAGTACTTTCTAAATCAAATGGTTCAAGATGGAATAAAAAATAAATTTAAAATCTTACATTAAATTCAAAATCTAGGAAAAGTTTGTCCAACGTCTGTTTAGTTTGCAGCAAATCTAAAGGCTGGCATTTGATGTACTCGGAGGTTCCTAGTTCTTTTAAATTAGCTGGTACATTCTCCATAGACAGGGTCAGATCTGAACACATTCTGTACAAATTGTGTGCATAAAAATTAGTATAAATTATAAACAATTACTTTTTTGCCAAAATAATAGTGCATAACAATCAATCTGTAAAAGATAAAGAGATAGGGACAGCATTGTTGGATGGTAAAGCGCATGACTCAAAAGTCTTGAGTAATGATGCCTGGTTCGAATCTGTAGGACATCAAACTCTTATAAGTACTTCTTTTAGGGAAAGTTAATGCAGTTGAGCACAGTACTTCTTCATATGCTGAGGTCACAGAAACAGGTGAACCCTACTTTATCTGTAGTAGGGTTCACCTAGTAACTTATCAAAATAGTAACTAGTTTTATGCTAAAAATTTGATAGTGAACATAAATGATAGAATAAAAATTAAAATGCTCTGAAGCTAGATCTATACTGTTTGATAAAACATATATATATATATATATATATATATATATATATATATATATATATATATATATATATATATTAGAATGTACTAATCAATTTAAATAATGTTGGTACCACTGGTGGAATGAATCTGTACATACATCATTCAACCACAGATTTTTTTTTTAAATTGTATGAATAGGAAGAAATTTATAGTGATCATACAAGATAGCCCACCATAAAGCTAGGAGAAAGATAAGGGAATTTCTACAACAAACTTACGTTTTGGTTTCACTTTCCTTTTGTTTATAGTCAGAGAAGAGCTTGTCCCATTCTTTGCATTCATTTTCAAATCTGGAAAAAATTTTAAAAGTGATATAAATATTGGTTGTGGATAATATAAAGTTAAATAGAATATTCTAGTACTATAAGTATTTTAATCACAAAATTGACATTCTGCATTAGTGGCATAAAAATTTATATTTTTATTTTAATAAGGCTGTTAGGGGCTTGAATATTTATGTCAGTATTTATATTTATGCATCAGATAAAGTCAAATAGCCCTAGTTAATATTTTGACTGCGACAATAACGTTAAACCAATAATGAAATATTCATGGTATTGGTTTTATGATAAATGATGGATTCTAAATAACACAACTAGGTTTAGCACAAAAACAGTCATAGTTTATTTGATCTACTGTGGTTGGCATCCAGATGATGACTGATGATTCTTAACTCACTATTTAATGTACATTTCACTAACATTACAACAGTGGTGCTATTCTAACAATGTTACAGTATATGACTGCCAAGGTTAGCTCCCATATTATTTGATACACTACAAATATAATGACAATGCTCTTCTAAAGACAAGAGTTTTATCACTAATTTTAAATGTCAAAATTACAAGAACAAAAAAATTATTTAGAAAACAAACTTGGCTATGTCAGCTTCCAACTTGGATATTGTGATATCTAAAGGGCTGTCAACAGAGCTTCCAGGTAACCTAAAATAGATTTTGAGAAAATTTGAGCTAGAAAACTAGATCTATATCATTATGGTATTAAGTAAAAATTACACACTATGTTATTTACTGTGCTTCTCACAACTAATCCTACTATCTGTTTTAAAATATCAAATTTAATTATTTTTTTTTCTCCCACATCTTTCTAAAATTTGTTTTTAAAAATAACTAAAAGTCAGTGAGAAAAGCTACCTCTTATCAGACTCAGAAGATTGACTCTGCTGACTACCCTCATTCTCTGAGCTCCCTTGGCTTGAAGGTTCTGTCTCTGAAAATAACATTTTAGCTTATAAAATTGTATGCATTTTATTTGCCGCAAACTAGAGCATGAGATTCATACAAATTGCGATAATGAAATATTCCAGGGACTATGTCAATGGAACAGTTAAATGACTAATGTTCATATAAATCATAATTTAAAAAAAACCTCAATAAAAACAAAAATAAAATGTTTAAAATAAATTGAAATGTGTTTGGTTTTAAGTAAGGGGAGAGAACTGGAGTAATTTTAAATACTAACAATCTAACTAATTAGATGGAATTATAACTAACCACAACCAATTTTCCTAATACATTAAACAAACAACATTCTCATTAATAATAGAAGAAAATTAATTTAAAAAAAAAATGACACAGCTTTAATTTTTAAGGTCTGTATTTCAAAATGAATGAACTGGAGTAATTTTAAATACTAACAATCTAACTAATTAGATGGAATTATAACTAACCACAACCAATTTTCCTAATACATTAAACAAACAACATTCTCATTAATAATAGAAGAAAATTAGGGGTCGGCGTGGTCGAGTCGGTAAAGCTCATTGTTGCTAAACCGAAAAGTCTCGGGTTCGAATCCTCGGGCAGATGAGGCTTGTTAGCAGGGGACAGCCACTCTTCTAGGAGAGACAACTCCAAAATTAAACAACTACTGCCTAGTAGTTTGTTCTTGGTTGGACAAAGGCTATGGAAGCAAATCCAAAAAGAAAAGCAGGCTGAAATCGGAGTTAATGGCCTCAATGGCGCATAAACAGTTGACCCGCAACGCTTAATTGTGTTGGAGGCGTGGTCGAGTCGGCAAAAAGCTCATGGTTGATAAATTCGAACAAAGTCTCAAGTTCAAACCCACTGGCAGATAAATCTCGACCCCCTTCAACACTAATAATTAAGAACGAAAAAGAAGAAGAAAATTAATGTTTTTAAAAATGACACAGCTTTAAGATTTAAGGTCGGTATTTCAAAAGGAATAATCGATGGCAAGATTCGTTTGACATAAAACATTTAAATGGCAAAGAATTTTACCTAGATTTACTTTTGTAGATATAAAACCGGTGATAGATCTCCGGTGATTTGATAAACTGGAACGTCGTTTCTTCTTCGATTTTCTACTGGCCTCCCTTTCAAGGTCTGTTGTGGTATCCAGTTTATGTTTGCTTACATTAGAATCATTGCAGAAGGGCAGTTGCAGGTCACCAATTATAGAGCTAATCAATTGTTCACTTAGGACCTGTTCTTGTTCCATTGTAGCAATACTGTCATTAAAAAAATGTAACAATAATTGTATGAAAACATTAGCATAGAATACTTAAATTGTTAGAAATTCCAATTTTGACTAAATAGCCAATAACATTGGTTTAAATCATTGGATCAAAAGCCAACAGAATAATATTTTGGTTGATATTTAGTCAACTGCCAGAATAAACACTAATTGTTACTAATTATTGTTGACATAGATCAAAATATAAATTGTGTGTGGTTGTCAATGTTCCTTTCATAAGGACCACATTTTTAAAAAAAACATCAGGAGAATGTTTACACCGGTGTCAGATAATGGAATCTTCTTTAAAAAAGGGGTGTTAGGCTACTGGTAGTTAACTAAATACACTCAGGACTGGCTAATGTCAATGCTAAGTATTACTAAGTAACAAGTTCAGGTTGCTAACCTAACCCTGTCCCTAATGGCCTAGCCGGTAAAACTCCATTTTAGCGTATTTTATTCTCCACTTCTTGTTTACCTCCAGTTGAGCATATTTTATTATAACAACCGAAACACACCAAAACATTAGGAAAACACGATTTATTATTTGTATTGTATTTTTGTTTTAACAAATGAATAAAAATGAATAAAAAAAACAAAGAGACTGACTTTGTTTTAGATTTTGATAATTTACTTTTGTGAAAAGTTGAGAAAAATCCAAATTTAGAATATTAAATGTGCAATGTTCGTGCATCAGAATTTTCATGGCAATGGGTGAAATACGTAAGTAAACGTAACTCACAATTGCAAGGCGGTTAAGTTTGTACTGTTACAAGTATCTCCCAGGCATGATACTATAAATAAATATTAATGAACTTACAATTACAATGACCCCAAAACTGAGGCCAACACAATTTCAAACAGCTATTGCCCGAGCTATGACGTATGCTGATAATTTAATAATTAAAGTCAATGTGAACTAACGGTGAACCAGCGACCATGTAAGGATTTTTCTCCCGCTGACGATCACACGATAGTTAATTGGAACAGTTCTTAGTCTAATGTTTTTTTTGTTTTTTTTTTACCTTTTCTAATAAAAAATTGCAGTTATAAAAAAAAATAAGTAGGGTAATCTATCGTTTTGGGTACGTAAAATCGCCCGCGGCTATTTATGTACGAAAACGTTACCTCATTGTCAAGGCTTTAATAGAAGTATATTGTGATATGTTTGTGTCAAATATTATAGATAAATGAATAATAAACCTAAATCAATGGCTAAATATATCGATATAGGCCAGAAATTAACTTTAAACAGCAGTGTCTGAGAGCAAGATTTGCTATATAAACAGCAGCCATTTGTAAAATAGAGTGGCTTCCCCCTGAATCTGGCGCTAAAAGCTTATAAAAATAAAACTTAGACAAGATGGCTGCTATAGTAAATGTGCATGGTTGCATCTGTTGGAAACATCGCTAGTCTTCATTTATTACGGAAAAGTTTTAATTCAATTGTTTAAAAACAGGTACATAAATGAATCAAGGAAACATTTTTGAATTTTTTTAAACATAAATCTTCCTCAAAATGTGAAATAATTATTAAAATTTAAGGAGTCACCTGTTTTTCACATTACAAATCGCGGGCGATTTTACGTACCCAAAACGATAGATTACCATAAGTAGATCTGTGCTTTCCTAACGTTTTTGTCACATTTTGTGTGTTTCGGTATGCTCAACTGGAGGTGAACGTCAAGCGGGGAATAAAATACGCTAAAATGGAGTTTTACCGTTAGATGTTATGACTTTCTTCGAGTTTCTTGTGAATTTAGTATAAATTATAAATTTACAAGATCTAAATAGTAAATACTCCGGGTTTTAGTTCAATCTAGATCTAACAGTTTTTTTAACTTTTTTAACATCAGGTTGTAAATGTTAATTCTGTTTTTAAAAGAACCGCTTTTATCAACATCCGGTTAGATAAAAAACGTCAACATGACAACTACATAAAAAATGCCAAAACAAACTTTAAATGTAGCTTCAATTATTGCAAAAAATTCCAACTAAAATTTGATTTTTCACGAGAAAGCAAATGAATTTGTCAATTCAAAAAAACAAAAACCAGTCGTCTTGGCCTGTGATATTTAGCTACAGTTCTTACATTTTCACATCGAAAAACATAAACGCTTTTGTTCACTCAAGAATTATAATTGGGGTCGTGGGAAGAGGTAGAAAGAGAGACCAAGAAAAGAGATCAAGCGACACATTTAGGCTAAATAAAACATAATGCCAAAATTTTGGAGCAGCGGGGTATCGATCCCCGTACCTCTCACATGCTAAGCGAGCGCTCTACCACTTGAGCTACAGCCCCTTGCTAGAGTGATTTGGATCGTTTTTAATTTATTAGTTTTGTACTAGAAATCTTGGTTTAAAACGATGCGCTAAGTTGGGGGGGGGGGGGGGGGGGAAAGGGGGAGATAACTAATCGGTAATCTACATGTGTAACGACGTTATTCGCCCATATGGCGAGGTCACATAACAGGCAGAGTTTCTTCCAGGCATCTCTTCGGGGGGGGCGAAGCCCCCCCGAAAATTTTTTTACCGCCCCCCCCGAACGAAATGAAATTTATATTATTTATATAGAAAATATATACTTTTAACAGTGTCCGCCCCCCCCGAAGAAAGTTTACCGCCCCCCCCCGAAAATTTCAAGTGCCCCCCCCGGAGAAAAAAGTCTGGAAGAAACACTGATAACAGGTGAGCTCTACTTCATTTGTCCCCATGGACCGCCAGGTTCGTAAAGGGAACTTTAATTATTAAGAGAATTCACACCAGTGTCTGGGTATCAATACGGACATTTCTAAAAAAAAAAAAACCAAAAAAAAAAAACCAAAAAAAAAAAAACAACAATAAAGGAGTGTTTTTCTTTACTGCTAGATCTGTAGTAGGCCTATATTGTAGCTTGTAGCCGAGGCTAGTAGAATTATTTTAACTAATTAGTAGGCGTATCGGTCGAAGTAATGGGGGGGGGGGTGCGGTCAGGGCCGGCGCTACCTATAAGGCGAAACTAGGCGGTCGCCTAGGGCGCTGTCCGTAGGGGCGCCAAAATGGGTTGGAAAAAACAAATTGAAAGTTTGAGGGGGGGGGGGGGGGGGGTGCAAATCGAAAGTTTGAGGGGGGGGGGGGGGTTGCACATCGAAAGTTTGTCCCCGGGCGCCGGGAAGGGTCGCTACGCCTCTGATAAATACTGGGGCACGAACAAAAATTGCGGGGGGGGGGGGGGCGCTTTTAATAAGTTTTGCCTAGGGCGCTAAATAACCTGGCGCCGGCACTGGGAGCGGTCCGCACAGAGTAATATTGTTTAGAGTTTAGAGGGTGACACCATGGGATCCTTCAGAGTTTGACACCAAATCGAAAAAAAAAAGGTAAATTTTACTGAAAACTGGTCTGATCCAGTTCAGATGATAAAATAGTAGGGGGAGAG
>NW_026731978.1:117500-125000 GCF_028476545.2 Physella acuta | reverse complement strand
ATATAGATATAGATATAGATATAGATATAGATATAGATATAGATATAGATATAGATATAGATATAGATATAGATATAGATATAGATATAGATATAGATATAGATATAGATATAGATATAGATATAGATATAGATATAGATATAGATATAGATATAGATATAGATATAGATATAGATATAGATATAGTAGATATAGATATAGATATAGATATAGATATAGATATAGATATAGATATAGATATAGATATAGATATAGATATAGATATAGATATAGATATAGATATAGATATAGATATAGATATAGATATAGATATAGATATAGATATAGATATAGATATAGATATAGATATAGATATAGATATAGATATAGATATAGATATAGATATAGATATAGATATAGATATAGATATAGATATAGATATAGATATAGATATAGATATAGATATAGATATAGATATAGATATAAGATATAGATATAGATATAGATATAGATATAGAATATAGATATAGATATAGATATAGATATAGATATTAGATATAGATATAGATATAGATATAGATATAGATATAGATATAGGATATAGATATAGATATAGATATAGATATAGATATAGATTATATAGATATAGATATAGATATAGATATAGATATAGGATAATTAGATATAGATATAGATATAGATATAGATATAGATATAGATATAGATATAGATTATAGATATAGATATAGATATAGATATAGATATAGATATAGATATAGATATAGATATAGATATAGATATAGATATAGATATAGATATAGATATAGATATAGATATAGATATAGATATAGATATAGATATAGATATAGATATAGATATAGATATAGATATAGATATAGATATAGATATAGATATAGATATAGATATAGATATAGATATAGATATAGATATAGATATAGATATAGATATAGATATAGATATAGATATAGATATAGATAATAGATATAGATATAGATATAGATATAGATATAGATATAGATATAGATATTAGATATAGATATAGATATAGATATAGATATAGATATAGATATAGATATAGATATAGATATAGATATAGATATAGATATAGATATAGATATAGATATAGATATAGATATAGATATAGATATAGATATAGATATAGATATAGATATAGATATAGATATAGATATAGATATAGATATAGATATAGATATAGATAATAGATATAGATATAGATATAGATATAGATATAGATATAGATATAGATATAGATATAGATATAGGTATAGATATAGATATAGATATAGATATAGGTATAGATATAGGTATAGATATAGATATAGATATAGATATAGGTATAGATATAGGTATAGATATAGGTATAGGTATAGGTTATAGGTATAGGTATATGTATAGGTATAGATATAGGTATAGATATAGATATAGATATAGATATAGATATAGATATAGATATAGATATAGATATAGATATAGATATAGATTATAGATATAGATATAGATATAGATATAGATATAGATATAGATATAGATATAGATATAGATATAGATATAGATATAGATATAGATATAGATATAGATATAGATATAGATATAGATATAGATATAGATATAGATATAGATATAGATATAGATATAGATATAGATATAGATATAGATATAGATATAGATATAGATATAGATATAGATATAGATATAGATATAGATATAGATATAGATATAGATATAGATATAGATATAGATATAGATATAGATATAGATATAGATATAGATATAGATATAGATATAGATATAGATATAGATATAGATATAGATATAGATATAGATATAGATATAGATATAGATATAGATATAGATATAGATATAGATATAGATATAGATAATAGATATAGATATAGATATAGATATAGATATAGATATAGATATAGATATAGATATAGATATAGATATAGATATAGATATAGATATAGATATAGACATAGATATAGATATAGATATAGACATAGACATAGACATAGACATAGACATAGACATAGACATAGACATAGACATAGACATAGACATAGACATAGACATAGACATAGACATAGACATAGACATAGACATAGACATAGACATAGACATAGACATAGACATAGACATAGACATAGATGATAGACATAGACATAGACATAGACATAGATATAGATATAGATATAGATATAGATATAGATATAGATATAGATATAGATATAGATATAGATATAGATATAGATATAGATATAGATATAGATATAGATATAGATATAGATATAGATATAGATATAGATATAGATATAGATATAGATATAGATATAGATATAGATATAGATATAGATATAGATATAGATATAGATATAGATATAGATATAGATATAGATTAGATATAGATATAGATATAGATATAGATACTAGATATAGATATAGATATAGATATAGATATAGATATAGATATAGATATAGATATAGATATAGATATAGATATAGATATAGATATAGATATAGATATAGATATAGATATAGATATAGATATAGATATAGATATAGATATAGATATAGATATAGATATAGATATATATATATATATATATATATATATATATATATATATATATATAATTAAAATCAATGGTGAAAATAAAACGTTATTTTCTTAATCAGATCTATAAAATAATCTCTCGCAAGCCTGGAAATACACATTTAATTTAATATTTCCTAAGAGCTGTAAATCTCATTAAACGACTGGGAAGGCCTGGTCGGATAGTTTCAGCTCATAAAGCTATCGTGTTCAAACCCTGGGGCAGACTAGGCTCGGTAGTTGGGGATAGCAACTCTTCTAGGAGAGACAACAACTGGTGCCTTACAGTTTGTTCTTGGATGGACAAAGAGTATGCAATCAAATCCAAATAAGAAAAGAAAAATCGGAGTTAAAGACTATATGGCACATAACAGGTTGAAACTTTATAGGTTAGAAAAATAACATATAATAACCTACACGACACAGCATTTAAGCCTACGGTACTCTTGACCACACAATACATCCAATAGCCTCCAGATAGTCTCAAAATACCGTGCTGCTTTAAATATTCGTCTATCTTTAACGTTCATATGACGCTGAATTTTGTAACCCACTGTCTAATGTTATCATGTGAATGTGTCTGCTTTCGGCGAACTCCCTCACCACATACAATATAATAATTATCTAAAATAAAATAAACTAAAATAACACCATGTTTTATACAATTAGTCTTAATGTCACGTCAGGCCCACAATTGCGCATTTTTCAGCTGTACGTTTTTCAGTTGCGAATTTTCTACTGCGCGTTTTTCTAGGATCTCATGACACGATACCCCCCCCCCCCCCACCCCACCCAAAGGACTCAGGAAGACATATTATTCTGTGACTTTTTTCATTATTTACATGTGAACAAAAAATAGTTTACAATGTCAAGAACTGCATGTAAAAAGTTTTAAACGGGAAATTTCATGTTCAACCTCATTTGAACAGTTTTTCTGTTCATAAAGAAGTTAAAAAAAAAATTAAAGCTCCCCTTTTAGACATAAGGATGGGGTCGGCGTGGTAGAGTCGGTAAAGCTCATGATTGCTAAACAAAAAAGTCTCGAGTTCGAACCCTCTGGCAGATGAGGCTTGTTAGATGGGGACAGCCACTCCAAAACCAAACAACTGCTGCCTTGTAGCTTGTTCTTGGTTGGACAAAGGCTATGGAAGCAAATCCAACAAGAAAAGCAGGCTGAAATCGGAGTCAATGGCCTCAATGGCACATAACCAGTTGACACGTATCCTCAATTATGATGGAGGCGTAGACAAGTCGGCAAAAGCTCATGGTTGATAAATTCGAAAAGTCTCGAGTTCAAACCCTCTGGCAGATAAGGCTCGATCCCATCCAACACTAAAAATTAAGAACGAAGAAGAAAAAAGAACCTTAGTGGCAGATAAAGGGAGAGCTCATGTTTCTTGAACTCGGCATATGAAGGGATAGTGTGGTCAGCACCATGCCAAGCCGCCTCTACATCCCCCAACTTAAGCCAGGAACCCATCAGAGCTGGGTAGACTCAAGGTTGCACATTAAATATATTCTTAAAGTATTTCGCCTCTCCCAATCACCTCAAATCTGCTAAATTTATAATATAGAATACTAAACTTAATTACCTGACAACACTGTGTTCAAACTTGAACTTAAACTGGTTTGTAATTAGGATAAATAAAGGTTTCCCTTAACCAATTTATGCTACGTTTTCAACTTTTGAAGCTCTGAAATCAACACGACCCCCTCTAAATGAATACAATTTATCAAAAACAGTATGTTCCATTTCTCCATTCACCTGTAGTTATTTAAGTTACTTGTTTTACACGTGTTGTTTATCCCATACAGAATACATACAGCTGGTTATTGCATTGGTGGGAAAAATTTAAGTTGAAAGAAAAATCCCTAACTACAATGACATATGCATTGATATAATGCACAATAACACTAGTAATAGACAACAAAGCACTGTCAAGTCAATGTTTTATCTTGACTCGGCCTGTTTGTGGTTATTTTTTGTCGACCAAGCTGTAATGAACTACTGTAATACAGCCACGCTTTTGCTTTAAAAATAAACATGACGCAGTTTAATGACGTAAAATAAAGTGTGGAGGTCTATCTGTATCTAATCTCTCCTTTACGGATGTATATCTATCTAGGTGCAGTATTTCTTAATCTGGGTGTTTAATTAAAAATTAGTCAAAATCAAGGGTTCTTTGGAGGTAAAGACACACACCCGACTCCTATAATTCACGATCAGATTGTGTTATTGCAGACAATAGAACTATCATGAAGAGTTAAGTGGATATGCATATGAAACTGGTGGGGTTCTTCACCTCCAAAACAGGTTAAGAACTACTGATCTAGGGTGTAGAAAGTGTATGTCTAATACAAGTAATAGAAACCAGAGCTAAGCTAAGCCATACGGATCGTTTTCTGACAGGTTTATTGCGTCAATGAATCCCAGAAAAACGCGCAAAAAAAAATTGCGCAACTTTTAACGGGTTGCATATTCTAGCTTAATGGGATGGCGTGGCGGGGTTGCTTAGTGAACGACTGCAAGCCCAAAAGTCATGTTCGGATCCTGGGTTCGAGTTTAAACGACGTCATTATGTCCACCCAAATCTAATGGTAGGCCTACTTTGACACACGTTTCTTTTTAACTAATTAATTTTTTTTTCGCCTTAAAGTTTGTGTTTCGGTATAAATTGCCTTTTAATCATATACGTTTCAAGGGACGTAACTATAAGTCCCTGTATTTTTCTGTAAAACTATTTTTGGTTTGGCCTTAACATCAAGTGGCGTCGCTAAGCCGGGGAAACTTTTTATGTTTTTGAGAAAACAACGTGTTTGTTCTCAACTTTTATAATTTCACCTAGATTTTACATCTATGTTCTACTGCTACTAATCCTTGCTCCGACAGCTTATCTGTAGATCTAGAGACATTTATTGTATATTCAAATTAGAAGAAATGTTGTAAATTGACAATACTGTTGGAACCTAATAAAAATAGCAAACTAACATATCGTTAAAGCTATAGTTGACAGAACATTAGCTGTATAATGGGCAACAAAATATTCGATGCAAGCCGCCATTATTGTTGTAAAAGTAAATAAATTATGTGACGTCACTATAAATAAAGTCCTTGTTCTGATTTATAATTAAAGTGGTGTTTCCACCAATTAATACATCGATAAATTAATTGACGTCTTTAAATGAATTAGTGATTAAGAGTTTGGTAATAAAGAACACGATGTTCTACCTAAATACGTATTTACAGCTCTACTTTTAGTGTACATTCTCTCCTGTAACTAAACAAACAAAAAAATAAATAAATATACAAACATGTAAACAAACTTGAGTTTTAGTAGTATATTGATAGATAATAAGGTGATTCATTTTTTTATTAGCTTAGTGATTTGTTTTGTACATACAGGTTATTCTAAATAACAACGTCTCGTACGACTAAAACATATCTATTTTGAAGGCCAAACAAGATCCGGGGTCGACTCTCGTGTATGAAACCTAAGCATGCGTGACCAAAAGTTCACAACCGTCACTTTACTTATTTAGCTCGTGATTATGCCTGTTAGTTCCGTCTTTGTTTATTAAAAATAGTAGAAAGAAATTTAATATGAGCGTTAAACTACAAAATATTACACAACTATACATTGTTAGGAAGTAATTTACTTAAAATCGGGTTTAAAAATCCCACTTTTATCTAAGCTACCGTTAAAAAAGGTGGATCAATTTTCGCTATCAGCTATTTATCAATCAGAGCATCTTTTATGCATCTCGTCTGAGTGGGGGGGGGGGGGGGCAGGGCAAAGCCTCTATAAGTTTTCTATAAAAACGAGATGTTTTGTCACGTATTTAATATTTCTGTAACACGATTGCACTTAAGGTGCCACTCCAACCCTTATATATATATCAGTTTTACGTCCTGGTTAGTTTCAACTCCAGAACGACTCGTGTTTACGTTCAATACTTTTATTCGATCTCAAATATTCACATAACAGAGTAGCCCTCGCCCTAACCGCTACCAACTAACCCCTTACAACCGTTCACTCCAACTCTTATACCGCATTCGACCTTTGGATAACAATACATAAACACACCGGGGTTAACAATATTCTAGGGTAAACTCAACTCACACACGCACTCTCCTTTAGTTATATATTATTCTAACCTATTTCTATCTAACCTACAACTGACCCGTAGCAATCAGCCTACGAGAAGGTTTAGGGGAGATCCCTCCCGCTTTATTTTAAAGGTGTATTTTAAATCAATCACAATGAAAATAGAGGAAAACAATAACGCTAATGTGCTACACCTACTGGTTTTATGCTTCAATTCACAGGAGCAAATGTTTTAATGTAATGTTATCGCCCCCGTTAATGTGCGTGAGTAACTGTATGTGTGTATGCGTGGGTGAACGTGTACGTTTGTGCCGATTAGCAATGATAGTTTTAACTCGTCGTGTGCCTAAAATGGTTCTTTTGTTCTACTCTTATCTAGTAATCCCACTTATATTAATTTAGATATTCTATTATGACAATGTAGGCGTTACTCCAATTAAACGAGTTCCACTATACTTATACTCTCGCGTATACGAAGCATATAGAAAGTACTGTAATCGTGAAAAAAAAAATCGAGATTTTCACAATTGTTTACGTTTTACTTTTACACCTCCCTGAGCCGGAAAAACATAATTTTTCTATTTTGTCCGCATGCCTGTGTGTGTATGAATGAGTGTGTCTGTAAACACAATAACTTGAGTACCGTTACAGCTTGGTTGATGAAATTTTATATATAAATATTATATCAAATTTGTAGTTATGTATAATCAACTTTTCAGCGATTTCCGGTTGCCGGAAGTGGAACTTATTCTATTTTTTTTAAAGCATATAACTTGAGTA